>NW_026909276.1:8827041-9127041 GCF_033115175.1 Lepus europaeus | reverse complement strand
ACACACTCTATATGGAATTCAGGAGATGACAGAGGTATATTTGCTAAAATTTTATTGATTTGTTTTCATTTTGATTCAAATGAAGAGAGAAAGAAGAGGGAGAGGGAATATTTCATTTTCTAATTCATTCCCCCAAAAATCACTTCATCCAAAAATACACCAGGGTACCACAATTTAATTTGGTCAACCATTTGGGAGGTAGGGATTCAAATATTTTAGGCATCTACTGCCTCCCAGGACACACTTCACAGGAAATGGAGAAAAAGGAGAGTAGTGAGACTCTAAATGTGGGTATTCAGAATGGCGACTTAAGCTAATGACAAAGACTCACCATCTTAGTAACCAGGGAAACGTTCATGATCTATGTCTCCTTTATTTATGTACTTGATTTTGAGTCTGGTTCACTCACATGTCCTAGCTACTGACTGCTTTCCCCTACTGACTCCTAAGCCTGTCACCCCCTCTGAGGAGAGATAAAAGCTCAGCACTGAGCTAATACATTCTTCAAGATGTTTGCCAAAATTAATAATTCTCAATTTTTAAACTGAAAGCAGTAGTTATTATTTATATTCTATTTTACAAATATCAAGAGGATAGATTTAATGTAGTTCTCAGACAATTCTAAGACTACAACATATATATATGTTTACTTCCATTTTTACAGAGTGTATTCAGATATAAAATATTTTAAAACAAAAAAGCAAAAGTACCAGGATTTGAAACCAGATAACTTTGAAAATGAGAATGTGGGAGGAGTTTAGAAAAAAAAAAATCTCATTTTGATGATTTGGCCAAGGCTAGCTCATAGTAATATCTTATACTAGTAAATGGTGAAATAAATAATGTGGCTTTCATTTTAGATATGTTCAGCATAAATTCAAATTGGATAGATACAAACAAGTACTAAACAAGGAATAGAAACTATGTTCTGAAACCTGTGGATAAGGCTAGTCTGGGAAGGAAGCAGGAATGTCATAACTGAGAGGGTCATATCTGTAAAGAACTACAGTATGTTGTGAATGGGAGAGTGTACGGAATATTTGGATGGGTAATACTGAGAAGAAAGTAGAATTATACAAGAAAATGACAATAAACCATCCCTGGTGTCATGATAGAAATAGAAAATAATATTCAGGTGAAGTTCATATACAGTAGTTGAGAAAAAATGGAAGACAGGCATTCAGGTTTATGATAAAAGTTTAAATCCTCCAATTCTACTTCAGATGACTTAGTTTGACTCTCAGCATTCATTTCTGATTCCAGGTTCTTGTTAATACAGATGTTGTGAGGCATTAGTGGTGACTCAATTAATTTTGCTTTTGCACCCATGTTGGAATCCAAGTCTATATTTCTGTCTTGCCTTCTGCCTAGTTCCTGCTTGAGTATTTTGGGTATTTATAAGGAGTGAATCAATTTATAAATGATTTTTTTCTTTAGTGGGGTTTATTTTATTTTATTTATTTGGAAGACAGTGTTGAGGTTGAGAGAGAGAGATTTTCTAGCTACTGGTTCAACCTCAAATGGTTGCAAAGTTCAGGGCTTGGCCAGACTGAAGTCTGGAGCCAGTAGCTTCATCCAGGCTTCCCAGGTAGGTGGCAGGGTCCCAAACATTTTGCCATCTTATACTTCCCAAGGTGCATTAGCAGGGAACTGGATTGGATTGAAGCAGAAAGAACTTGAACCAGCCTAAATATGGAGTGTCCACATTGTAGGCAGTGGTATAACTCATTATACCACAGTGCTGTCCCCACTATTGTCTTTCTTAGCTTACTTCACTCTCTTTTTATCTTTCTACCTGCCAAATACATAATTTACTTTATTGCCTAAAAAATTCAAGTACAGGGGCTGGTGCCATGGCTTACTTGGTTAATCATCCACCTGCGGCACCATCATCCTGTATGGGCACCAGGTTCTAGTCCCAGTTGTTCCTCTTCAAGTCCAGCTCTCTGCTGGCCCAGAAGGGCAGTGGAGGATGGTCCAAGTACTTGGGCCCCTGCACCCACCTGGGAAACCAGGAAGAAGCTGATAATGTGATCCTGGCTTTGTTTGGCACAGTGCTGGCCTTGGTGGCCATATTGGGAGTGAACCAATGGAAGGAAGACCTTTCTCTCTGTCTCTCTCACTGTCTAACTCTATTTTTCAAATAAATAAAAGCAAAACAAAACAAAATTTCAACTACAGAAAAATTATAAAATAATCTTTGGCTTTGACTACATCTTATAATATTGATGAGTAATTTAATCAAAATTACCTTCAGTAGCATAAAGTAATAATTTAAGTGTGGAATAATTTGCCTTAAGATATTAGTTTGGAAAGACTGCAACACAACATGAATCTATAGACAGGCCAGAAGAAATGTATGGAGAGCTCTTTTAGGACCTGCCATGGGAGCTGGCATTGAGAAATAACAGGTTACACTACCACCTGGAAGGCTGGCATCTCATATGGATGGTGCTTTCCAGTCCTAGAAATTCCACTTCAAAGCCAAGCTCTGATAATGTGCCAGGGTAAGCATTGGGAGATGGGCCATGTCTTTGGGTGGGAGACCCAAATGAATCTCTTGCCTCCTGGCTTTCACCTTGCTCAACCATGGCCATCATGACTCTTGGGGAGTGAACCAGCAGCTGGAATATTCTGAGATTCATTCTCTCTCCCCTTCTTTTATTCTTGTAACTCTGTCTTGAAAATAAAGAAATAAACCCTTAAAAAACCAGAAGCTTCTACAGATTATGTTCCCTATGCATTCTTATTCTTGCCCATGAATCCCATTCAGCCTCCAAGACACTATTATGAACCCCACTATTCAAGCATCTCACCCACAAAAAAACATCATATTCAGTAATTTGTTTTCTGAACATTAGGTAAATTTTCCTAGTTTTTTTTAATTTTTTTAAAGATTTATTTATTTAAAATCAGAGTTACACAGAGAGAGGAGAGGCAGGGAGAGAGAGAGAGAGGGAGAAGGATTTGCCATCCGATGGTTCACTCCCCAATTGGCCGCAACAGCTGGAGCTGCGCTGATCGGAAGCCAGTAGCCAGGAGCTTCTGGATCTTCCATGTGGGTGCAGGGGACCATGAGCTTGGGCC
This sequence comes from Lepus europaeus, assembly GCF_033115175.1. NCBI lineage: Eukaryota > Metazoa > Chordata > Mammalia > Lagomorpha > Leporidae > Lepus > Lepus europaeus. Next base: position 9,123,954 of record NW_026909276.1, on the reverse strand, counting down.
ATCCTCTACTGCTTTCCCAGGCCAAAGGAGAGAGCTGGGTCAGAAGTGGAGCAGCTAGATTTCAAACTGGCACCCATATGGGACGCAGGTGCTTCAGGCCAGGGCCTTAACCCACTGTGCCACAGCGCCAGCCCCAACTTTTTCCTAGTTCAGTGTTTATTTCTGTGTTAGTACTAAACCACCTCCACTATATCATTGATAAGACCAATAAATACAAATTAACGCTTCATATTCTACAATAATTTAGGATATTCTATGTTCCAATTTGAATAATGTGATAAACATGTCACTTATAGTATCATCATATACTGGAAACAAATTTGATATCAGGTTTGATATCTCTAATGCTTTATAATCATGACAATTTTATGTTATCAAATATTTATTTCACCATTTTTATAAAATATACTCATAAAGCTGCTATATTACAATATAATACAAATAGAAATAAACAACTTACTGGTGGTGTGTTCATTTTCTTTGGCCTTGGAAACATGCAGTGGGCGTTAGGACTGTACCTGGATGAGAAAAATGGAAGTGTGAGAGAACTGATGTGATTTGCTCCTAGACTCAGAGCAATGTCATGATAGAAGTGAATATAAAATACCAAATCCATTAGCTGTAGAAAAAAAACCAGTCAGCTTCCCTCAGTAGTAATACTGCCTTATACATGACAAGGGCCAAGGAAGACATCCTGGAAAGAACACCAACAATTATACTGATTGGCAGTGATTAGGAACAAGTAATCCTTATTTTAAAAGAAACATGTACTTGACACGTATTTTGTTTAAAATGTACTGTCAAGAAGTAATTTAATTTTAAGAATGCTTGTTGAGTCAAGTTGCAAAATACCATAGAAAGAAACAAATGCTGTCCCTAAAATCTACCCTATAGAAAAACACTTGGGTAATGTTAACTATTGTTCTATTACTACAAATATACTGCATTGCACTTCATATTATTAGTTTCACTAGAACATATTTTGATGTTATACACTGAAAATTCTTTTTTTAATTAAACTTTTATTTAATGAATATAAATTTCCAAAGTACAGCTTATGGGTTACAATGGCTTCCCCCTCCCAAAACTTCCCTACCACCCACAACCCTCCCCTTTCCCGCTCCCTCTCCCCTTCCAATCACATCATGATTCATTTTCAATTCTCTTTATATACAGAAGATCAGTTTAGTATATATTAGGTACCGATTTCAACAGTTTGCCCCCATATAGCAACACAAAGTGAAAAAAAATACTGTTGGAGTACTAGTTATAGCATTAAATAAGAGTGTACAGCACATTAAAGACAGAGATCCTACATAATATTTTTTTAAATTAATTAATTTTCTATGCCATTTCCAATTTAACACCAGGTTTTTTTTTTTTTTCATTTCCAATTCTCTTTATATACAGAAGATCGATTCGGTATATAATTAGTAAAGATCTCATCAGTTTGTACCCACGCAGAAACACAAAGTGTAAAAATACTGTTTCAGTACTAGTTATAGCATCACTGCACATTAGACAACATATTAAGGACAGATCCCACATGGGATGTAAGTACACAGTGACTTCTGTTGCTGACTTAACAATTTGACACTCCTGTTCATGGCATCAGTAATCTCCTAGGCTCTAGTCATGAGTTGCCAGGGCTATGGAAGCCTTTAGAGTTCGCTGACTTTGATCTTATTTTGATAGGGTCATAGTCAAAGTGGAAGTTCTCTCCTCCCTTCAGAGAAAGGTACCTCCTTCTTTGATGGCCCCATTCTTTCCACTGGGATCTCACTCACAGAGATCTTTCATTTAGGTCTTCTTCTTTTTTTCTTTTCCATGGTATCTTGGCTTTCCATGCCTACAATGCTCTCATGGGCTCTTCAGCCAGATCCGAATGCCTTGAGGGCTGATTCTGAGGCCAGAGTGTTGTTTAGGACGTCTGCCATTCTATGAGTGCTGTGTATCCCACTTCCCATGTTGGATCCTTCTCTCCCTTTTTGATTCTATTAGTTAGTATTAGCAGACACTTGTTTGTGTGATCTCTTTGATTCTTAGACCTATCAGAGCCATCGAATGTGAGCTGAAATTGATCACTTGGACTAGTGAGATGGCATTGGTACATGCCACCTTGATGGGATATACACTGAAAATTCTATAGAATATATTCTTCTTGCAACCAGGGTATTTTTTCCACAGCTGTGTAGAAAATGAATATAATACACATTTATTATACTATATTTTATAGTAATTATTGCAAAAGACACCTCCCAGTTTCCAAATATTCACATAGTTCTTTTCTAAAATGCTCCTTGGCATTCAGTGAATATAACACCAATATGTTTTGAAAAGTTATATTATGAAGAAGCCTGAGAACTTCCTGTTGGAGATACAGGACCCAGGCAAAATTTCATAGCAAACCATCAGACTTGGGAATGTTAAATGTTGTGATGCAGGTTAGTCTGCTGCTTGGGACATACCATATCTAATACCAACATGCCCAGTTGCACGATTTGTATTCCACATATTCAAGGAAGCATCCTGCTTAGGTGTGAGTGAGGCAATGGGTTGTGCATAAGCACTTGGGTTCCCACCACTCACACAGTAATAAAGGATGGAGTCCTGTACCTGAAAATATATATGTTAACTTCTGATTTAACTTGGCATGGAATTTAATTCTTCTCTACTCATCAGGTATATTAACATTTGATGTTGAACAAACCAACAAATATGTGTAAGCTCTCCCATTAGAAAACAATATGGATCAGGGCAAGAATGCAGAGTAAGGAGGGAGCTTGATGCTCTGTTCTTGGAGAAGATAGTTTTTAAAAAGTGGAAAGAGTGAATATTGAGGCAAGAGTTTGGGGGAAAAGAGCAGAGGAAGCTCTACACAAATTGGAGGAACAAAGTGGACCTATGTGGAGGGATTCACAACTCAGGACCCCAGAAGCCAAGAGACTCTGCATAAGAGAGGAGAGTATGATGAGACAAGACTTCAGAAGCCAAATCCATGGGTGAAAAAGCTACAGGAAGAACATAGAGAGAATCTGACTTGCAGCCAATTGGGGAATAGTGTACCTGCCAAAGTAGAGGAGAAAAACAAAGAGGGGGTACATTTTCTCTGTCCATATCACCTTGCAACTGCATCAGGTAAGAAACTGATATAGAACAGATGCCATTTTGACACATACCACAGCTGTGCTAGCTTGTGACAGCATCTTGAAAGCAGCCAAGCAGAGAATCCTGAATCTGGTGGGAAGATCAGGAAGGGGAGCGTGGTGCTTGAGACTGTGTGAGGCTTGTGTGCCAGGGCTCTGTAAAGACTGAGGCTGTGTGGGAGGACTCAGGGTGTCACTGGGGACTTCGGGCAGTCGTCATGGGAAGCTCCACACAATCAGGGTTCCCTGGCTACCAGGTGAGGGTCATTGCTGGGGATTCAGAGCCTACACTGAGAACTGCACAGATCCTTTGTGTGGTCCTTGTAGCAGTGTCAACAAATAACATACCCACTGGGGCTAGCACCAAGGAACTGGTCTCTTTTGAGGAGAGGAGCTCAGATGAATCTACACCAACATACAAGAAGAAACCTCTCCTCTGATAAAAAAAAGAAAAAGAGATTTAAGATGCCAAAATTGGGTGTGTCACCTCAGACACACTCTTCATTCTGAAGCAATGAACAGAGCTCGCTGGCTACAACCAACACATGCCTATAGGTCTTTCCTGAAAACAGACACTCCAGTAATGAATGCAGACATAGTCCACAGATAAAAGCAGCCAAAGCAAAAAAAATTAGCAGAAAACAGTGAGTATCTCCACAAATGCTAAGTAACAAATAAACCAAATAAGAATAAGGAAGACAACATGATGTCCCCCAAAGAACACAACACTACAATACTACATTGTGAAGATGATAAGATTGAAGAATATCCAAAACTGAATTCAAAATATTGATCACAGGATTGCTTAAAAATAATCAGAAGAAAATGCATGAACTAATGAAATCTACACATGACATGAAAGAAAATTTCTCCCATGAAATTGGGAACTTAAGGAGAAATAAAAATGAAATCTTGGAAATGAAGAATTCAATAGAGCAAATTAGAAAATGCAGTGGAATGCCTTAACAACAGAATCAGTGCATCAGAAGAAAGAATATCTGACTTAGAAGACAAAGACAAGGAAATCATACAGAAATATCAAACATAAAAAGAAATTAGAAAGTTAAAATATACTGTTGGTAATTTGTAGGATACTATCAAATGACCGAACATAAAAGTTCTAGGAGTTCCTGAAGTTTTGGAAACATGGAACGGATTAGAAGGCCTTTTTAGTGAAATAATAACAGAAAACTTCCCTAATTTGGAGAAATAAAGAGACATCTAAATACAAGGAGTACATAGAACTCCTAAGACCAAAAAAGACATTCACCATGATACATTATAATCAAACTCTCCACAGTAAAACATAAAGAAAAGATTCTAAAATCTTCACAAGAGAAACACTAGATTACTTTCATAGATCTCCAGTTAGACTCAGAGCTGATTTCTCATCAGAAATCCTACAGCCTAGGAGAGAATGTCACTATTATAAATGCATATATACCTAATTATAGGGGACCTGAATATTTAAAATAAACATTAAGGGATCAAAAGGGAGACATAGATTCAAATACAATAGTAATGGGGACTTCAATACCCTATGTTCAGGAATGGACAGATCCACCAGACAGAAAATCAGTAAGGAAACAGCAGAGGTAATCAACACTATAGACCAAATGGATCTAACAGATATCTACAAAAATTTTTATTTTACAGTTCCAGGTTACATATTATTCTCAGGAATATATGAAACTTTTTATAGGATTGACCACATACTAAGCCATAAAGCAAACCTCAGCAAATTCCAAAAAAATCATAATCACACTACGCTTCTTCTCACATGACAATGGAATGATACTGGAAATCAGCAACTCAACAATCTGTAAAGCATGTGCATACATATGGAGACTGTACAACATGCTCCTGAATAAACAGTGGCTCATAGAAGAAATCAAAATTGAAATAAAAAATTACTGGAAACAAATGAAGACAACAATACAATATATCAAAATGTATGGGGTACAGCAAAAGCAGTGTTAAGAGGAAAATTTGTAACAACTAGGCCTACATAAAGAAACTGGAAATACACTACATAAATGAGCTATCATGCATGTCAAGGATTGAGAAAAACAGCAAACCAAACCCAAAACTAACTGGAGAAAAGAAATATCAAAATTAGAGAATAATTTAAATAAAGGAATCCAAAAACAACACAAAAGATCAGCAAAATAAAGACCTGGTTATTTTCTTTGAAAAATAAACAAGATTGACACGTAATTGAGCAACTAATCAAAAAAAGAAAAAAAGATGCAAATAAATGAAATTAGAGATGAAAAAGGAAATGTAACAATAGACACCATAAAAAGAATAACAAGAAATTAATACAAAGTGCTGCATGCGAAAAAATTGGAAACATAAATGAAATTGACAGGTTCCTGGAAACATAAAACCTAGCTACATCGAGCCATGAATACATGGAAAACCTAAATGTACAAATCACCAAGATGGAAATTGAATCAATAATAAAGACCCTCTTAATAAAGAAAAGCCCAGGTCTCGATGGCTTCATTGATGAATTTTAACAGAAATTTAAAAGAGAACTAACATCAATTTTTCTCAAGTTATTCGAAACAATTGAAAGAGAGGGAATCATCACAAAATCTTTCTATGAAGCCAGCATCACCTTAATTTCTAAACCCAGAAAAAGACACAACAGGGAAAAAGAACTAAACACCAGCTTCTCTGATGCAAACAGATTCAAACATCCTCAATAAAATTCTAGCCAATGGAATCCAACAACACATCTAAAAGATCATTCATCCAGACCAAGTGGAATTTATCCTTGGTATGCAAGGATGGTTCAATATTTACAAATCAATCAATATAATACATCACATTAACAAATTTAAGAACAAAAACCAAATGATTATCTCAATATATGCAGGGAAAGCATTTGGTAAAATACAACACCCTTTCATGATGAAAACTCTGAGCAAATTGGGTATAGAACAAAATACCTTGACACAATCAAGGAAATTTATGACAAAAACATAGCTAGCATCCTATTGAATGAGGAAAAGTTGGAAGCATTCCCACTGAGATCTGGAACTAGACAAGAATGCACACTCTTAACATTGCTATCCAAAATAATCCTGGAAGTTTTAACCAGAGCCATTAGCCAGAAAAAGAAATCAAGGGATACAAATTGGTAAAGAGAACGTCAAACTATCTCTATTTGCAGATGACATCTCTATTTGCAGATGGATCCAAAAGACTCCACCAAGAGACTATTTGAACTAATGGAAGAGTTTGGTAATATAGGAGGATATATAACCAATACACAGAAATTAAAACAGCCTTTGTATAAACAGACAATGCCATGGCTGAGAAAGAACTTCTAATATCATTCCTGTCCACAATAGCTACAAAAAATCAAATACCTTAGGGTAAATTTAACCAAGGTTATCAAAGATTACTATGATATGAATTATAAAACTTTAAAAAAGAAATAGAAGATAAAAAATGGAAAAAAATTCCCTGTTCATAAGAAGCAATATCATCAAAATGTCCATTATTCTAAATGCAATTGACAGATTCAATGTGATACCAATCAAAATAGCAGACATTCTTCTAAGATCTAGGAAAATGATGCTGAATTTCATATAGAAACACAGGAGACCTTGCATAGCTAAAGCAATATTATAAAACAAAGCCAGAGGCATCACAATATGAGATATCAAGACATGCTTCAAGACAGTTATAATAAAAGCAGCCTAGTAATTGTGGAAAAAATGATGGATAGACCAAAGGAACAACAACAACCAAAAAAAAAAACATCAAAAATTAATCTAAGCATCTTCAACCAACTTATATTCAACCAAGGAGTACAAACACATCCCTGGAGCAAGGGCAGTCTCTTCAGCAAGTGGTGCTGGGAAAACTGGATTTCTACATGCAAAAATATGAAGCAAAACCCCTACTTTACACTGTACACAAAAATCCATTCAAAATGATCTAATACATAAATCTTTGAGCTGATAACAGCACCTTATTAGAGAACATTGGGGAAAACCTGCAAGATAATTGGCTCAGGCAAAGAGTTCTTAGAAAAGAAATCAGAGGCACTGGAAATGAAAGCCATAATTAACAAATGGGATTACATGAAATGGAGAAGCGTCTCTACTAAAAAAAATAAAAACCCTCAGGAAAGTGAAGAGGCAACTGATAGAATGGGAGAAAGTATTTGCAAATTATGCAGCTGATGAAAGATTTATAACCAGAATATATAAAGAGATCAAGAAACTCCACACATTTGGATCTGGCTAAAAGGTCCATGAGCGTCTCACAGGCACGGAAAGCCATTACACGATGGCAAAAAAAACAATCTAAATGAAAGACCCTGGTGAACAAGACCCCAGCAGAAGGAACAGGCCATCAAGGAGAGAGGCACCTTTCTCTGAAGGGAGGAAGGAACCTCCACTGTGACACGGCCTTGACTAAACAAGTTCAGAGTCGGTGAACTCAAGGAACTTCCATAGCCTAGACAGCTCATAGCAAGAGTCTCGGGTGATTGCTGAAGTCATAAATAAGAGTGCCAATTGTTAAATCAACAACGGGAGTCACTGGGTACATGCTCCCCACGTAGGATCTCTGTCCTTAATGTGTTTTACTATGAAACTTAAAAACACTACTAGTCGAACAATACCCTATACCTCGTGTGGTTGTGTGAATGCAGCCTGTTGAAATCCTTGCTTAGTACATACTAAGTTGATCTTCAGTATATGAAGGTAATTGAAAATGAAACTCGATAAAGGGTGGGATGGGAAAGGGAGAGGGGAGGGCTACGGGAGGGAGGGAGGTTGGGGGGGAAGCCACAACAATACAAAAGTTGCACTTTGTAAATTCACATTTATGAAATAAAAAATAAAAAGAAACAAGTACTACAATATAAAAAAAAAACAAAAACTCCACAACAACAGAACAACCCAGTGAAGAAATGAACCAAGGATTTAAATAGACATTTTTCAAAATAAGAATTCCAAATGGCCAACAGACATATGAAAAAATGTCCAGAATCAATAGCCATCAGGGAAATGCAAGTTAAAACCACAGTAATGGGGCCAGCACTGTGGCACAGCAGGTTAAATCCCTGGCCTGAAGTATAGTATCCCATATGGGTGCCGGTTCTAGTCCCAGCTGCTCCTCTTCCAATCCAGCTCACTGTTATGGCCTGGGAAACAGTAGGATATGGCATATGTTCTTGGGCCCTTATACCCATGTGGGGGTCCTTGAAGAAGCTCCTGGCACCTGGCTTTGGACCAGCACAGCTCCAGGCATTGTGGTCCTCTGGAGAGTAAACTGGCAGGTGGAAGACTTCTACCTTTGTACCTTTCTCTGTAACTCTTTCAAATAAATTAAATAAATCTTTAAAAAGGAACACAATGAGATTTCACCTCATTCCAGTTAGAATGGCTTTCATAAAGAAATCAACAAACAACAAATGCTGAAGAGAATGTGGGGCAAAAGGTACCCCAACCCATTGCTGTTGGGAATGTAAACTGGTAAAACCACTATGAAAGACAGTTCGGAGATACCTCAGAAATCTGAGTATAGACCTAGTATACAAACCAGCCAGTTCACTCCTGCGAATTTACCCAATAAAAATGAAATCAGCAAATGAAAAATTTTATCTGTACCTCGATGTTTATTAAAGCTGCATTTACAATAGCTAAGACATAGAATTGACCTAAATGCCCTTCAACTAAAGACTGGATAAGGAAATTATGGATATGTACTCTATTGAATACTACACAATGGTTAAAAACAATGAAATCTGGTCATTTGCAACAAATTGAATGAATCTGGAAAACATACTGAGTGAAATAAGCCAGACCCAAAGTAAAATATATATATATGTATATATATATATATATATTTTTTTTTTTTTTTCTCCCTGATCTGTGATAACTAAGAGAGTACCTAAAAGGAAATCTGTAAAAGTGAGCTTGACACTTTGAGAAGCAATGACTTGAACAGCCCTGGTCTTGACTGTTGAGGAATTTTTTTTCTCTACATCATACTATTTGTTGAACTCTTTTCTTACTATTCAGTTAATCATATGTGTATGAAGTCGATTGAAAATAGACTTCACTAAATATAATAGTGAGAATAAGACAGGAAGGAGGAAATTTGTGAAGCTCTATCGTTCCGCATACATTCCTACAGATTATTTTTTTTTCTTGACTTATCAAGTGTAAGCTTTATTCCAAACAAAACAAGGATTAGGGAAATGTACAGTTAAACAGTCAAATGTTTATTTAAAGATTATTTTCTTGAATATCTTTTAAATAGGGAACAATTATACTTAAATTGTTATTCTTCTTTTCTTTTTATAAACCTCCTCATTTTGGGTTTGAATCTGTAATGATGTGGGATATTTCATATTAAAGGAAACATTGTGGAACATTACACAAAGCTGTGGAGTTAAAAATTAAAGCTAAACTTTTTTTTTAGTTTTTTTTTTTTTTTTTTAGTTTTCTGGCTAAAGACTTTCATTGTCATTGTTTGTGATAGGGTTCACATAGGCTTATCAGTCTTAGGTGCTTAAAGATTTATTACTTTGTAGTTGTCATTTTGTTTTGCTATTTGTCTTTTCTATCAGAATTGGAGGTCAAGACTGCCATCCCCAAGAGAAGCCAGAGGCTACCCAATGCAAAGATCTGAACAATTTACATTGAAATGCATGTTGCTTTTTGCATGAAGTCTCATGGAAATCCTCAAACCCATCATAGGGTGCTTGAATTCAGCATCTCCAGGGGTCCCTCTTCCAGTTAGAAGTGAGAGGTTAAGGTCGGAGTCCTGGATCCAAGGCACAAAGACACAGAGTACGTTAGGAAGAGGGTGAAGAGATGAGGGTAGGCTGGTGATGGCAGGAAGAGGGGGTGCCCAGTCATCCCCAGCAGTGTCCAAGTCATAAAAGGCTGGAGAAGTCAAGACTCAAGCTCAGGTGACAGAACTGCTTTCTTCACAGCTGAGGGCACCACCATCAGGTGACACAGAATTCACAAAATCCATTTACCCAGAGCCCACATGAGTTATATTACCTGTGCACAAAGTTTTAAAAGTTTTATGAACATATAAATAATGTGTTCTCTCTTACATTTACACATTAGTGCCTCATTTTAAATTGCCATATAGAAAGAAATGGTATTAATGTTTTTTCATTCTTCAGAGAAATAATTGTCAGCATCATTAACTGATTCAAGTTCTCTTGAAATTGTACATAAAGGCTAGTTTGCAGGTTAAGTTGCTTCTGATTCTTGGTCATTCAGATAAGTGCATAGAGTATTTTTTCCCAAAATAGTAAAGTTTAGATGGTGGAGAAAATGGAAAAAAAATCAGACAGTTTCAATACCTCAATAGTGAGGGAGTGGAGTTATTCACAGTTAAATAGGTTCTTGGCTTTTTTCCACCACTGATGTATGCCAACTACAATGCTGACAAAGCAATGAAGAATAAAGACATTCTGTGCTATCCTGTGAATCATTCCCAACAGTTTCCTTAAGATAAAAATTAGTAGTGCAGGATGAGATGAATGAGGAAAGTACATGATAGAATGATTCTTGTAGAGTAGCATGAAGTACTCTCCCACCACATATACCAGCGTAAGTGGTGTGAACCATCATGTACGGATCACCCCTCCCCTCCCCTCCCCTCCCCTTCCCTCCCCTCCTCTCTTCTCCTCTCTTCTCTCTTTCTCTGTATGTATGAGTATCTCACTCTCCTTTTCAAATACCATGAAAATATATAATAAAAATTTAAGAATGTAATTTTTCCTTATCTGAGCCACATTAGTTAGTTTTTAATATTGCATAAAACAGGTAGTGGGGGCTGATGAAGTGGCAAAGGGTAAAGTGTGGAGTGGGACAGGCCCACCAATGAGTCTCGCTTTTCAAATTCTGGCTGAAAGAACTTGAATCCGTTAATGATGCTGACAATTATTACAAGTCTCATCTAGAAATCAGAGATACAATATCAATTTAGAAAAATCTTGTGGCAATGAGAATATCTGTGAAAATACAGACAACAGTTTTGGATATACATTCAATAAATATTAGATGACATATGATAAAATTGTAACAACAGGAAAAAATTTTTCAATGAGCTTCTTTTCTATTACATGAAATAAGTGAAAAGAAATGGGACCTAATTCACATTGACCATTTGCTGTACATCAGCCTCTACACAAAATTTACCACTTTTTTCCCTAATGTAAGTAAACTCCAACACTCAGGACAATAAAACCACATGCCCCTCTGGTTCCCCCAACATGTGCAGTATAACTGAATACTGACTTACAGGCCAGGAACCCCATGACTTTCCCAACACAAAATGATTTTGCATAACTTCATTTCCTGCTCAACACCATGAAGCCCACAAGTACTTTCCTGGGCCAATCCCAGTCTCCTTCCTCTTAATGGAGAAAGGCTCCTTTTCCGAGGCCATGGGGAGAGTAGGGAATAGGACACACATCAGCTTCTTTCCACAGCCCAAACAGTTCCTTCTCTCCTGTCATGCACACTCATCTTTTTCTCCTTCCAATGCTCTATGTTTCTGTATATCCAACCCAAGTATTTTGACTTATGTTATCCACATTCATAATTTTTTGCTACTCTAGGTTTCCTTGTAGATTGTCTTTTAAGAGACAAGAAAGGAGATGCTATTATTGCAGCACAATGCCAGGTCTATGGAATTAATATATCAGATGCAATTATACTGGATGACTGAAGCATCTGAATTAAAAATAATCTTCTAACACGAGTAAATGGGATATAACTGCTTCTGGGGGCTATTACTTATAATCAAGTTTTGTTTGCTCCAGCTGGTAAATAGGGATAATGTCAGACAATAACCTGCTTAAAGCAGATAAAGCACAAATCACATACAGGATTTGAAGCATCCTATTTTTGTGGGTGTATTGATGTATATATCGCTTTCATCTAATGTTCTTTTCAAATCTCAGAATAAAATTGTGCTTGTCTTTTGTAAGGCTTCTACAGGTCAATAGATGGTACTAAGTATATAGAAATTTGTCCTCTGTTTCAATCCAGGATGAAGACAATTTTAAAAACTGGTAATATGAAGAAATGAGGTCTTATGGTAGTGATGCATCTAGATTATTACCTATCCCTCATCTTAGGTAGACAGCCTGAAAGCTAACACAAAAAGATCAACCATACTCACCTTGTACTTCCTCTACTTCCCTTAAGGACTTCACATTCACTTTGTCATCTGATACTTATGATTTCCAGATTAAGCAAATAAAAGTTAGGATTCTTAGTAATGCTAGAGTCTAATATAAACCATATTTTTGTTTCCATGATAAGTATTTCTCATGCCCTCATGGGGCATACTTGCACTAAAAATAACTGTTTCAAATTCAGATGTAATTTGGTACCCTGTATTTTATCTGGCAACCCTAAAATCACTTTGGTGACTAGATCTTTCTACTAATGGTCCTCCTTGTAAAGAAAAGGAGGAAAAGAGCTATTAAGTTATATGCTAGATATGATGTAGATATTTAGATTGGAATAAAATCCAGATAGTCTTATAGTGTGTTTACCCATTCACTCCACTGACCATCTCACCACACTGTACTCAGCATCTACCCTTAGGAGTTAAAACTCTTCCCAATGTGATCACTGTGCTGCCTCTCAGATCCAACCATCCGTACTTAATCCTATTTATCAAGGTAAAAAAAGATTTATCCTTTAAATGCTTATTCCACCTCATTGCTCCAAAATGAATGCCTTTATTTAGGCAACATCATTAAAAGAGCACTAATGTAGATAACCACATTTTTCTTGAGAAACTTTCCAGAGACCAATGTGCCATAACCAGCCAATCAGTTACTATATCAGAAAAATAGATTTCTGCAATGTATCCAATGGACCTTATAGCTTCTTTCCAAAGTTTACCTGCTAATTACCAGCTATTTACTTGTAAACATGCTAATCAAATAAACAAGAATTTCAAGCCACAGTAAAATTACTCTTTCCATTGTGGAAAGGCACAAGTCACTGCAGACAGAGCAGGTGTGTGCATAGTGGAACTGAAATCTCAGAAGCAAAAACCACATTCACATCACAGAGAAGTTCCATCCAAGAGAGAGCTGGGTAAGGGCTGGTAATGGGCACTGCACTTCAGGCTCAAAAAAAAGTTGAATTTATTTGTCTAGCATCACTTTAGAAAGACCAACCAGGGACTGTTGCTATGGCACAGTGGGTAAAGCTACTGCCTGGGACACCGGATTCCCTTATGGTTGCTGGTTTGAATCCCAGCTGCTTGTCTTCTGTTCCAACTTCCTGCTAATATTATGGAAAAGCAGCAGAGGATGCCCAAGTCCTCGTGCCCCAGCCATACACGTGGGAAATTCAGATGGAGCTCCTGGCTCCTAGTTTTGGAAGGCCATTCAGGGAGTGAACCAGTAGATGAAAGATCTCTCTTTCTCTCTCTGTAACTATGCCTTTCAAATAAAGAAATAAATCCTTTTTTTAAAAAAATAAGGAAACAAAGATGTACCAGTGCACCAGCATGGGTCTAAGACCCTACTTTTACCCATACTGGAGGTAGGGAAGCGGGTGGTGAAGACCCCTCATTTTGTTGGGAACCAAAAAGTGTCTCAAGTCCAGAATAGTTGTCTTTGAACAGTGGATGGAAATTATCTCATACTTAGTGAAAGGAAAATTTACACATTTTCTGGGCGTAGGCAGTATAAAGTAGTCAAGAGATATTCTAGATGGAGACTGAGAAGTGTGCAGGTCTCAGTGCTCTGAGACACTAGTTTCAGATGGAATTCACAATGCTAGTGGCAAAAGCCAATGATTTGACACATTTATTCTGACCCTATAGAACTGGTGCCTCTTGTTGCCTTGAATGGGAAGATAATTGGATAATTAGGGGACAGACTAAGTTAGGTGACAAGAAATCAGTTACTGACAAAAGTCATTGTTCTCTTCAGATTACTTTGCTTGTATGTTTGTTAAGTGTCATTTTGATCATGTACATATGAAATGCATTGTCCAGGATCCCACACAATGAATGTTGATTTGGTGAAAGACATGAGACTGGTCCTGCTTAACATCTGATGCGCATCATCTCTTTTTCTCCTTCACAAGAAAGCTTATTTGAGTGCTGGGTTAGATGCGTTATCTCATTCCTACACAGTTGCATGGATACAGATCTGTAGAGAAATGCTACTCATCACAGGGCAGCAGGTCCGATAGAGCTCCTCAGGGTCAGCCTGTGGAGCTCAGGGGCCGAGTGGGATGATGAGTCTTTTTTTTGACAGGCAGAGTGGACAGTGAGAGAGAGAGAGACAGAGAGAAAGGTCTTCCTTTGCCATTGGTTCACCCTCCAATGGCCACCGTGGCCAGCGCACTGTGGCTGGCACAATGCACTGATCCAATGGCAGGAGCCAGGTGCTTCTCCTGGTCTCCCATGTGGGTGCAGGGCCCAAGGACTTGGGCCATCCTCCGCTGCACTCCTGGACCATAGCAGAGAGCTGGCCTGGAAAAGGAGCAACCGGGACAGAATCCAGTGCCCCGACTGGGACTAGAACCCAGTGTGCCGGCACTGCAGGTGGAGGATTAGCTTATTGAGCCATGGCGCCAGCCATCTACAGATTATTTCTAAGGGTGCAGTTTAAAATCTTGGCATGGGAGCCCAAATCCCATTAAACTGGATGGTAAAAATGCCATCTTAATTGTTAAAGTGAACATATTAAATGTTAAAGTGATAATTTAGATAGGCTTACATGTTAAATGGATCATATAAATAATATCAAATGTCTGGTAGTAACAATAGAATTAAAAAGGATAGAATATTCCAACATGGGAAGCAGTCCACAAAGCAGACACATAGAATGAGAATCACATTAAATAACACTCTGTCCTCAGAATCAGCCCATAAGTCATTCTGGTTGGGCTGAAGTCCCATGAGAGCAATTCAGGCATCAAAAGCCAAGACAGTGTGGTAAAAAAAATGTTCTCATGAAGGATCTCTGTGAGAGACACCCCAATGGAAAGAAGTGGCCATAAAAGAAGGATGTACTTTTGCCTGACAGATGGAGAGTACTTCACTTTGCTTTCAGACTTGTCTAGATACTGACAAAGATTGGGATTCAAAAGTCTTCTATATTCTAGGCAGCTTATGATAAGAATCTTGGGTGATAACTGATATCATACATAAGAGAGTTATTTGTTAAATTAACACTGTATACATACTCCCTATGCAGGACTTCTGTCCGCAATGAGTTGTATTATGAGAATTAACTGTAAAACCAGTTCTCGATTTGTGAGTGCATGTAAATTGTTGAAATGCATACTTTGTAAAAGTTGGTCTTCTATGTATAAAGTTAAATGAAAATGTATCTTAATGGATAATGAAACTGGGAATGGGCAAGGGAGGAAGAGTGGGGTGAGAATGGAGGAGGGAGGGTGGTATAGTAAGAAGAATCACTATATTCCTAAAGTTGTACTGATGAGATTTGTACTCATTAAATAAAATGATTCTTTGAGATAAAAAAAAGAAACAAAAAATGATTTGTATGTTTCCTCAGTAATCAGCTTCACTCTCAGGACAAAATGAATGATACAAAAGAATTCATCTTCAATCACACACTAACCAAGTGGAACTCTGGTGGTTAAATCTTAGGGTGACAAACTCATATTTGAAAGGCATGTGTTAAAAATGGATAAATTCAAATGTGGGTACAGGTTTTTATGATGATCCTTATTTGCTTTACCTTTAAGTTCTGATAATTATACTGTATTTCTAAACACACATCTGGTTGTTACAGATGCAGATATAAAATATAGAGGAAAAGGCTGCTATTCTACTTTAAGATATTTATTTATTTATTTATTCATTTTATTTATCTTTTTTGACAGGCAGAGTGGCTAGTGAGAGAGAGAGAGAGAGAGAGAGAGAAAGGTCTTCCTTTTTGCCATTGGTTCACCCTCCAATGGCCGCTGCGGATAGTACATCTCGCTGATCCGAAGCCAGGAGCCAGGTGCTTCTCCTGGTCTCCCTTGTGGGTGCAGGGCCCAAGGACTTGGGCCATCTTCCACTGCCTTCCCGGGCCACAGCAGAGAGCTGGCCTGGAAGAGGGGCAACTGGGATAGAATCTGGCGCCCCAACCGGGACTAGAACCTGGTATGCTGGCGCCACAAGGTGGAGGAGTAGCCTGTTAAGCCATGGCGCTGGCCTGTCTTTTATTTATTGAATATAAATTTCCAAAGTACAGCTTATGGATTACAATGGCTCCCCTCCCCTTTACTTCCCTCCCACCTGCAACCCTCCCCTTTCCCACTCGCTCTCCCCTTCCATTCACATCAAGATTCATTTTCAATTCTCTTTATATACAGAAAATCAGTTTAGTATATATAAAGATTTCAACAGTTTGCCTTCACATAGCAACACAAAGTGAAAAATACTGTTGGAGTACTAGTTATAGCAGTAAATAACAGTGTACAGCACATTAATGACAGAGATCCTGCATGATTTTTTTTTTTAAAAAATGATTAATTTTCTATGTAATTTCCAATTTAACACCAAGGTTTTTTTTTTTCATTTTCAATTATCTTTATATACAAATGATCAATTCAGTATATACTAAGTAAAGATTTCATCAGTTTGCACCCACACATAAAAAGCTAATATTCCTATGGCAACTTATATCTAATCCATCAAGATATTTGCTATTATCTAATCCAATAATTAGTGTTCCATTTATGGGACATATTTTATGGTTCAGAAAACTACTATAGTACATTTACTGAAATAAAATAATGAGTCTTAATGTGGGTGTATTTAAATTCATTGCACAAAACAAAACTCCCAGTCTCTGGGAATTAGTTCAAACTTCTTGAAATCCATCTGTCTGTCCACACATTCATCTGATGATCTATCAAATCTTTATTTACAGTTCTGAGAGGGGGATCTAAACTTTTTTCTCTGATTGCTAGTTTCTTCTATAAATTATGCAAAGATATAAACACAAGGATTACATAGAGCCCCTACTGCCAATGTTGTTCCTCTCCAAAGGGGAATGGCCATGGCTAATGTGAACTTCAGTGGGAGTAAGACAGCAAACTGGTTTTAGGCCCACAACCTCTCCCTGGTTTTCTCTATTTCTCAGATATGATTTGCCCTGTTCAAATTCCTGTGTTTTCTCTATACTGCCATTATCCTAAGTGATATTCTTCAAAGGTGGGAACCTTAAATTTGAGCTTACAAGCCTAGGTTCCCTCATCTCAGATCTCAGAAACAAGTACATGATGAAAAAATAGGTCTCAATGTCATATTTCTTGAGATAAAAATGAAATTTCAGGGATCAATGAGCTAGCTCAGCACCATGGACTTTGTGAGTTTACATGTCATTTCCTAGGAATTGTTCTTTCTGATCATCACACACCTCTGCCAACAGAAGTTGTTCCTTCTGGGAATGGAGATATAGATTCCATGGGGAATTCCAATATGAGAAAAGTTGTGAACACCATACTCACCAATAATTGGCATAAGCTACTCCTTTGTCGACTCTTCTGAGTCAATAAGCAAGCTATAGTGACTAATTTGTACTAAATATAGAAGATTATATAGTCCAAGTGGTATAAATAAGGGGAGTGATGAGCAAAGAATGAGTCTAGCTAATTAAGACAACCTCAAGGATTATGAACTGAATTTACCCTTTTCTTTTCAAATATTTAATTATTTGAAAGGCAGAGAAATGAAAGAAACAGAGACAGACACATGAAGCATCTTTTTCTTGGCTCGCTTCCCAAAATGCTAAAATAAACAGGTCTTGGTGAAGACAGAGCCAGGAGCAAGTAATTCTATTTACATCTACTATATGGGCACATATCAAAGAATTTAGGTCATGTTCCATTGCCTTCACAGGTACATTAATAGAATAGACACAAAATTGCACTACAAGAGATGCCAGCATTGCAAGCAGTGGCCAATCCCATCGCAAAATAATGTCTGCCACAAACACTAGTCATTTCAGATCCATCATTAAGAATATTTAGTCATACACATCTGTTGTATCATCATGTAATTTTGTATTAATTCAGCTCATAATTTTATTGCTTAAAAACACAAACAATATACTCCTGGAAGTTTCAGACAGGACCACTCAATAAGAAGAAGAAATCAAAGGGATAAAGATTAAAAAGTGGGAATTGAGACTATTCCTATTTGCAAATGACTTGGTTCTCAATATAGGGAAACCAAAAGAGTCCACTAATAGATGATTGAAATTCGTAAAAGAGTATGGTAAAGTAGTATAATATAATATTAATACACAAAAGTCAATAGCCTTTCTATACACAGACAATGCCATGTCCAAACATCTAAACAGATTTTCAATAAACAACCTACATATCCATCTCAAGAATCCTAGAAAGTAAGAATTAGCCAAATGCAAGGTGAAATTAATAGCATAGATCACAAATGGAATGTTAACATTAAAGATAAGTGAAATAAAGTTTTGATTTTTAATAGAAGAAACAGTCCTTTATCTAGGTTTTAAAAAGTAGGTTCAAGTAAATAAAATTAAAAAAGGAGTTACTACAATGCATAGCACAGATATAATATGCATGACTAATGTATAGTAACAAGTATAAATGAAAAAAGTTAAAAATTATTTATTTGTGGATACATATAACCTACCAAAACTGAGCCAGGAAGATATAACACATCTGAGAATCCAGGTCTCCCATGGGGGTGTGGCTTTGGGTGATGATCATGTATGAATGTTGTTATTCAGCTGGAGCCAACGTGCACTGGTCATGGAGGAAGCCACCTGATAGCAGGCGGTATAGGAAGTACATGGTGACCTTACTTTCTGCTTGATGTTGCTGCCGATCTACAAATGCCCTTTAGAAAAAGCCTATCAGCAAGCCGGTGGCAGTAACAAAATAGCAGAATAGGAATGGAGCTTTTTTTCTCTAGCCCAGAGGAAAACAGTTTAAAAAAGTGGAGATTGTGTAGTCTTGGGGAAGAGTTATGGAAAAAATGGCAGAGGAAACTCTACTATGTGGAAGGCATAGGCACCCATGGCTCAGGACTCCAATATCCAAGAGCCTATGCACCAGCACTGGAAAGTGAGGTGAGACAACACCACAGTAGCCTGAGACTCTGGTGAAAAAGTGGCAGGAAGATCCTAGAGGAAATGAGGCTTGAAGCTCCATGGGGGAAAGTGCACCAGCCTAACTAGAGGAGAAAAAAAAAGGAGGGTATGAACACATATCTTTCTGATCACCTTATAAAGCCATACAAGCCAATAGAGCAGGTGCCATTTTGGAAATACATAACAGCTGCACCAGCTCATTTCTGTGCCTAGCAATCAGCCAACAGGAGATTCCTGACTCCAGTGGGGAGAAATAACAGAGGGCTAGGAGCTTGTGAATTTGTGAAGCTTCTGAACTGGGACTTTGAAAAAAAAATGAGGGTGTGTTGGAGAACTCATGGTGTGGATGAGACTTTGAGCAGTCTCAAGGGAAACACCATAAGCTCGAGAAGTCCTGGACACCTGGTGAGAGACATTGCTGTAAAATCTGAACTTACACTGAGGATTGCACAGATCCTTTGTGTGGTCCTTGGGACAGAGTAGATGAATATTACATCCACTTTGGCTAGCACTCAGGCACTGGTCTCCATCAAAGAGCTCAGCTGAGCAGAAATATTTCCCTTATTAAAAAATAGAGTGAAGATTTACCATGCCAAATGTGAGTGTATCTCCTTAGGCATGCCCTTAACCCTGAAAACTGAACAGAGCTCTCTGGCCACATCCACTACAAGCCTCTATAGGTACACTGAAAACAGGCATTCCATTTATCTACAGAATCATAATACAACGATAAAAGCCACCAAAGTGGAAGGAAAAAAGAAGAAACCAATGACTACCTCCACAAATGCCGAACAACAAATGCAACAACCAAAGAGACAAGAATAAGGAAGACAACATCCTGCTCCCAAAAGAACAGGATACTTCAATACAAGTTTATGAAGGTGATGAGATAGAAGAAATGCAAGAAATGGAATTCAAAAAATTGATAAGATTATCAAAAGCAAATGCATGGACTACTAAAATCCATGGAGGACATGAAAGAAAATCTCTCTCATGAAATTGAAATCTTAAGGAGGAATCAAAATGAAATGAATAATTCAATAGAACAGTGATCCCTGTTAAATATAAGAGTGGGAAAAAGAGAGGGAGGAGATGTACAATTTGGGACATGCTCAATCGGACTTGCCGCAAATGGTGGAGTTAGAAATGTGCTGGGGATCCCAATACAATCCCATCAAGGTGGCATGTACCAATGCCATCTCACTAGTCCAAGTGATCAATTTCAGTTCACAATTGATGACTCTGATAGGTCTAAGAGTCAAAGGGATCACACAAACAAGACTAGTACCTGCTAGTACTAACTGATAGAATCAAAAAGGGAGAGAAAGATCCAACATGGGAAGCAGGATACACAGCAGACTCATAGAATGGCAGATGTCCTACAGAACACTCTGGCCTCAGAATCAGCCCTTAAGGCATTCGGATCTGGCTGATGTGCCCATGAGAGTATTGTAGGCATGGAAAGCCAAGATATCATGGAAAAGAAAAAAAAAGAAGACCTAAATGAAAGATCTCTGTGAGTGAGATCCCAATGGAAAGAACGGGACCATCAAAGAAGGAGGTACCTTTCTTACCTTTCTCTGAAGGGAGGAGAAAACCTCCACTTTGACTATGACCCTATCAGAATAAGATCAAAGTCGGCGAAACCTAAAGACTTCCATAGCCTTGGCAACTCATGACTAGAGCCTAGGGAGATTACTGACGCAATAAACAAGAGTGTCAAATTGTTAAGTCAGCAACAGAAGTCACTGTGTACTTACATCCCATGTGGGATCTGTCCTTAATATGTTGTCTAATGTGCAGTGATGCTATAACTAGTACTGCAACAGTATTTTTACACTTTGTGTTTCTGTGTGGGTGCAAACTGTTGAAATCTTTAATTAGTATATACAGAATTGATCTTCTGTATATAAAGATAATTGGAAATGAAAAAAAAACCTGGTGTTAAATTTGAAATAGCATAGAAAATTAATAATTTTTTTAAAAATATATTATGTAGGATCTCTGTCTTTAATGTGCTGTACACTGTTATTTAATGCTATAACTAGTACTCCAACAGTATTTTTTCACTTTGTGTTGCTATGTGGGGGCAAGGGGAGGGTTGTGGGTGGGAGGGAAGTTATGGTGGGGGAGCCATTGTAATCCATAAGCTGTACTTTGGAAATTTATATTCATTAAATAAAAGTTTAAAAATAAAAAGAACATGAAATTGAGACATTGAAGAGAAATCAAAATGAAGAATTCAACAGAACAAATAAATATGCATTTGAGAGCTTTAAAAACAGAATCAGTGAGGCAGAAGAGAATATCAGATATAGAAGACAGAGCACAGGAAAGTACACAGCCTAACCAAAGACTGGAAGAGAAAATTAGAAATCTAAAAAACATTGTTGAGAATATGCAGGATACTATGTATATTAAAAAAAAAACAGAATTCAGGTTCTCAGAGTTCCTGAAGGTATGGATAGAGAAAGGATTAGAAGGCCTTTTTTAGTGAAATACTAGCAGAAACTTCCTGGGTTTGGGGAAAGAAAGAGACACACAAGTACTGGAGGCACACAGAACTCCCAATAGACATGACCAGAAAAGATCCTCGACACAACACATTGTAATCAAACTCACCACTGTGAAGTGTAAAAAAAAAGAAGATTCTAAAATGTACAAAAGAGAAATACCTGATTACTTTCAAGGATCTCCAATTAGACACACAGCAGACTTCTCATCATAAGCCCTGCAAGCTAGAAGAGAATGGTGAGATATAGCCCAAGACTTAGATTAAAAAAACTCTCATACCAGAATATTATACCCTGCAAAGATTTCATTTGTGAATAAAGGTGAAATGAAGACCTTTCATAACAGAATTTGAGAGAATTTGTCACCACTTGTCCAGTCCTGCAAAAGATGCTGAAGATATGTTACAAACAGAAACACAGAAGCACGGTCATCAACATGAAAGAGGATAAAGGAAGAATACCTCTCAGTAAAAAGTCACAGGATGTTCAAACTATATATTAGAAATATCTTTGGGCCGGAACTGTGGCTCAACAGGCTAATCCTCCACCTTGCGGCGCCAGCACATTGGGTTCTAGTCCTGGTCAGGGCACCAATTCTGTCCCGGTTGCCCCTCTTCCAGGCCAGCTCTCTGCCGTGGCCAGGGAGTGCAGTGGAGGATGGCCCAAGTGCTTGGGCCCTGCACACCATGGGAGACCAGGAGAAGCACCTGGCTCCTGGATTTGGATCAGCACGGTGCGCTGGCCACAGTGCGCTGGCTGCGGTGGCCATTGGAGGGTGAACCAACAGCAAAGGAAGATCTTTCTCTCTGTCTCTCTCTCACTGTCCACTCTGACTGTCAAAAAAAAAATTGGGGAAAATGTCAGGGCAAAGTCACCACGTATCAATAGTTGCATTGAATGTTAATGGCCTCAACTCTCCAGTTAAAAGACACAGACTTGCTGAATGGATTGAAAAACAAAACCCACCTATTAGCTGCTTACAAGAAACACATCTTTCTAACAGAGATGCATGTGGACTGAAAGTGAAAGGTTGGAAAAAAGATATTCCATGCCAAAAGAAACCAAAAAGGAGCTGGTATAGCCGTCTTAATATCAGACAAAATAGACATTAACATAAAAACTGTAAAGAGAGACAAAGAGGGGCACCATATAATGACTAAGGGATCCAATAAACAGGAAGATGTAACTATTATAAGCATGCATGCACCTAATTACAGGGCACTGGGCTATTTAAAAGATATATCAAGAGAGTTAAAGGGAGACTTAGACTCCAATACAATGATATTGGGGGACTTCAACACTCCATTTTAGCAATAGACAGATCAACCAGACAGAATCAACAAGGAAACAGCAGATTAAGAGGACACTATAAAACAAACAGATCTGGGAGGCGGAGCCAAGATGGAGGATAGTGAGGATGTGCACCGTAGTTTGGGAAAATAAAGTTTCATAAAAGTGGAATTACTGTAGCCTCAGGAAAAGACTCACGACAAAAAATGCAGAGGAAACGCTTCCGGATCTAGTGGATGTAACACAGAGGACCTACAGGGAGCCCACCGCATGGAAACCCAACCGCAGGAGCCGAGCCGCAGAATGTCGCCAGTGCGGGAACGAACAGAAGGTAAGACAAAGACGTCAGAAACCCGAGACATTTGTAGCGAAAGGCAGAGGCCTCTCTCTCCACTCACCAAGCAAAACAAAGAGCAGGCGCCATTTTACATATGTAAAGCACCACCAACGAGTACACAAACTCAGTAACTTTGGAACTTTGGTGAAACTTGAGAACACATTGAGGGCTGCATAAAC
This sequence comes from Lepus europaeus, assembly GCF_033115175.1. NCBI lineage: Eukaryota > Metazoa > Chordata > Mammalia > Lagomorpha > Leporidae > Lepus > Lepus europaeus. Next base: position 9,100,357 of record NW_026909276.1, on the reverse strand, counting down.
TCTTTGTGTGGTCCCAGGGGTAGATCAAACAAATACTCACAGAGGCCAGATTTCCACTACCCTCAATTCCACTCCCTGTGCCGAATTACTTCCCAACTAAGTCAAAACAGAGAGAGAGAGAGAGAGAGAGAGAGAGAGAGAGAGAGAGAGCAAACAAGCAAGGAGCAATGGAGAGAACAATCTGGGTGAGTCACTTTTTTCACAGCCTTAAACCTGAAGAATCAAGCAGAGCTCTCTGGCCACACCCATCACAGCCTCTAAGGATCCATCAAAGCAGACAGCCCACTTAGAGGCATAGTATCACGAGAAAAAAACACCACAGCAAAAAAAAAACCAAAAAACAAAAAACCATAAATTATCTCCAACATGCCAAACAACAAACATAGAAACCGAGGTAACAAGAGCAAGGAAGACACTATGATGCACCCAAATGAACAAGACACCCCAATGCAAGATTATGAAGATGAAGAGATAGAGCAAATGCAAGAAGCAGATCTCAAAAAATTGATAAGAACATTAAGAAGTTCTCAAAAACAAATTCTTGAACTACAGAAATCCTTAATGGACAAGATAGAAAATCTCTCTCGTGAAAATGAAATATAAAGGAGGAATCAAAATGACATGAAACAACTAGTAGAACATGAAACTGTGATGATGACAAAAAACCACAATGAAATGAAGAACTCAATAGATCAAATGACAAACGCATTACAGAGGCTTAAAAACAGAATGGGCAAAGCAGAAGAGAGAATATCGGAATTAAAAGACAGAGAACAGGAAGGAAACAGGCAAATCAAAGAAAAGAAGAAGAAATCAGAAATCTAAAAAATACTGTCAGGAATCTACAGGATACTATTAAAAAACCAAACATTCGGGTTCTAGGAGTTCCTGAAGGCATGGAGAGGGAGAAAGCATTAGAAGGCCTTTTTAGTGAGATACTAGCAGAAAATTTCCCAGGTTTGGAGAAGGACAGAGACATCCTAGTACTGGAAGCTCATAGAACCCCTAATAAACTTGACCAAAAGAGATCCTCACCACAACACGTTGTAATCAAACTCACCACAGTGAAACATAAAGAAAAGATCCTAAAATGTGCAAGAGAGAAACGCCAGATTACTCTCAGAGGATCTCCAATTAGACTCACAGCTGACTTCTCTTCAGAAACCCTACAAGCGAGGAGAGAATGGCGAGATATAGCCCAGGTACTAAGAGAGAAAAACTGCCAGCCCAGAATATTATATCCTGCAAAGCTCTCATTTGTGAATGAAGGTGAAATAAAGACCTTTCACAGCAAACAGAAATTGAAAGAATTTGTCGCCACTCATCCAGCCCTGCAAAAGATGCTTAAAGATGTATTAAATACAGAAACACAGAAACACGGTCACCAATATGAAAGAAGATAAAGGAAGGAAAACTCACAGCAAAAGATCACAGGAGTCTCAAACCATATATTAGAAATATCTTTGGCAAATGATAGGGCAAAGTTACTCCTTCTTAATAGTCACATTGAACGTTAATGGCCTGAACTGTCAAGTTAAATGACACCGATTGACTGATTGGGTTAAGGAACAAAACCCATCTTTTTGCTGCTTACAAGAAACTCATCTTTCCAACAATGATGCATACAGACTGAAAGTGAAAGGCTGGAAAAAGATATAACATGCCAACAGAAATGAAAAAAGAGCGGGCGTAGCCATCTTAATATCGGACAACAGAAACTTTACCACAAAAAATGTTAGGAGAGACAAAGAGGGGCACTACAGAATGATTAAGGAATCCATTCAACAGGAACATATAACGATTGTCAATGTATATGCACCTAATTACAGGGCACCAGCTTATTTAAAAGACTTGTTAAGGGACGTAAAGGGAGACTTAGACCCCAATACAATAGTACTGGGGTACTTCAATACTCCACTCTCAGAGATAGACATATCAACAGAACAGAAGATCAACAAGGAGACAGTAGATTTAAGTGACACTATAGCCCAAATGGATCTAACAGATATCTACAGAACATTTCATCCTACATCTAAAGACTTCTCATTCTTCTCAGCAGTACATGGAACCTTCTCTAGGATTGACCACATACTAGGCCATAAAGCAAGTCTCAGCAAATTCAAAAGAATTAGAATCACACAATGCAGCTTCTCAGACCACAAAGGAATGAAATTGGAAATTGGCAACTCGGGAATCCCTAGAGCACGTGCAAACACATGGAGATTGAACAATATGCTCCTGAATGAACTATGGGTCATAGAAGAAATTAAAAGAGAAATCAAAAATTTTCTGGAAGTAAATGAGGATAAAAGCACAACATACCAAAACCTATGGGATACAACAAAAGCAGTGTTAAGAGGAAAGTTTATATCAATAGGTGCCTACATCAAGAAATTCAAAAGGCACCAAATAGATGAGCTTTCAAATCATCTCAAGGATCTAGAAAATCTGTAGCAAACAAAACCCAAACCCAGTAGGAGAAGAGAAATAATAAAATCAAAGAAGAAATCAACAGGATTGAATCGAAAATGACATTACAAAAAATCAGCCAAACAAGGAGCTGGTTTTTTGTAAAAATCAACAAAATTGACACCCCATTGGCCCAACTAACTAAAAGAAGAAGAGAAAAGACTCAAATCAACAGGATCAGAGATGAAAATGTAAACGTAACAACAGACACCACAGAAATAAAAAGAATCATCAGAAATTACTACAAGGACTTGTATGCCAGAAAACAGGGAAATCTATCAGAAATGGACAGATTCTTGGACACATACAACCTACCTAAATTGAGCCAGGAAGACTTAGAAAACCTAAACAGACCCATAACTGACACAGAAATTGAAACAGTAATAAAGGCCCTCCCAACAAAAAAAGCCCAGGACCAGATGGATTCACTGCTGAGTTGTACCAGACATTTAGAGAAGAACTAACTCCAATTCTTCTCAAACTATTCAAAACAATCGAAAAAGAGGGAATCCTCACAAATTCTTTCTATGAAGCCAGCATCACCTTAATTCCTAAGCCAGAAAAAGATGTAGCATTGAAAGAGAATGACAGACCAATATCCCTGATGAACATAGATGCAAAAATCCTCAATAAAATTCTGGCCAATAGAATGCAACAACACATCAGAAAGATCATCCACCCAGACCAAGTGGGATTTATCCCTGGTATGCAGGGATGGCTCAACGTTCGCAAAACAATGAACATAACACACTACATTAACAGACTGCAGAAGAAAAACCATATAATTCTCTCAATAGACACAGAGAAAGCATTTGATAAAATACAACACCATTTCATGATGAAAACTCTAAGCAAACTGGGTCTGGAAGCAATATATGAAAAACCCACGGCCAACATCCTATTGAATGGGGAAAAGTTGGAAGCATTTCCACTGAGATCTGCTACCATACAGGGATGCCCACTTTCACCACTGCTATTCAATATAGTTCTGGAAGTTTTAGCCAGAGCTATTAGGCAAGAAAAAGAAATTAAAGGGATACAAATCGGGAAGGAAAAACTCAAACTATCCCTCTTTGCAGATGATATGATTCTTTATTTAGGGGACCCAAAGAACTCTACTAAGAGACTGCTGGAACTCATGGAAGAGTTTGGCAAAGTAGCAGGATATAAAATCAATGCACAAAAATCAACAGCCTTTGTATACACAGGCAATGCCACGGCTGAGGAAGAACTTCTAAAATCAATCCCATTCACAATAGCTACAAAAACAATCAAATACCTTGGAATAAACTTAACCAAGCACGTTAAAGATCTCTACGATGAAAACTACAAAACCTTAAAGAATGAAATAGAAGAAGATACCAAAAAATGTAGAAATCCTCCATGCTCATGGACTGGAAGAATCAATATCATCAAAATGTCTATTCTCCCAAAAGCAATTTATACATTCAATGTAATACCAATCAAGATCTCGAAGACATTCTTCTCAGATCTGGAAAAAATGATGCTGAAATTCATATGGAGACACAGAAGACCTCGAATAGCCAAAGCAATCTTGTACAACAAAAACAAAGCCAGAGGCATCACAATACCAGATTTCAGGACATAATACAGGGCAGTTGTTATCAAAACAGCATGGTACTGCTACAGAAACAGATGGATAGACCAATGGAACAGAATAGAAACACCAGAAATGAATCCAAACATCTATAGCCAACTTATATTTCATCAGAAATCCAAAACTAATACCTGGAATAAGGACAATCTATTCAATAAATGGTGCTGGGAAAATTGGATTTCCACATGCAGAAGCTTGAAGAAAGACCCATACTTTTCACCTTACACAGAAATTCACTCAACCTGGATTAAAGATTTCAATCCAAGACCAGACACAATCAAATTATTAGAGAGCATTGGAGAAACCCTCCAAGATATAGGTACAGGAAAAGGTTTCTTGGAAAAGACCCCAGGAGCACAGGCAGTCAAAACCAAAATTAAGATTTGGGATTGCCTCAAATCGAGAAGTTTCTGTACTTCAAAAGAAACAGTCAGGAAAGTGAAGAGGCAACCGACAGAATGGGAAAAAATATTTTCAAACTATACTACAGATAAAGGATTGATAACCAGAATCTACAAAGAAATCAAGAAACTCCACAACAACAGAACAAACAACCCACTTAAGAGATGGGCCAAGGACCTCAATAGATTTTTTTCAAAAGAGGAAATCCAAATGGCCAACAGACACATGAAAAAATGTTCAAGATCACTAGCAATCAGGGAAATGCAAATCAAAACCACAATGAGGTTTCACCTCACCCCGGTGAGAATGGCTCAAATTCAGAAATCTACTAACTACAAATGCTGGCAAGGATATAGGAAAAAGGGACACTAACCCACTGTTGGTGGGAATGCAAACTGGTTAAGCCACTATGGAAGTCAGTCTGGAGATTCCTCAGAAACCTGAATATAACTCTACCATACAACCCAGCCATCCCACTCCTTGGAATTTACCCAAAGGAAATTCATTGGGCAAATAAAAAGCCATCTGCACATTAATGTTCATTGCAGCTCAATTCACAATAGCTAAGACCTGGAACCAACCCAAATTCCCATCAACAGTAGACTGGATAAAGAAATTATGGGACATGTAATCCATAGAATACTATACAGCAGTCAAAAACAATGAAATCCAGTCATTTGCAAATAGATGGAGGAATCTGGAAAACATCATGCTGAGTGAATTAAGCGAGTCCCAAAGAGACAAATATCATTTGTTTTCCCTGATCGGCGACAACTGAGCACCAAAGGGGAAACCTGTTGAAGTGAAATGGACACTATAAGAAACAATGACCTGATCAGCTCTTGTCCTGACTCTAGATGTACAATGTAATACTTAATCCTTTTTAGTATTTGTTGTTGTTGTTGTTGTTGTTCTAGTACTAGTGGTTGAACTCTGTAATTAACACACAATTATTCTTAGGTGTTTAAATTTTAACTAAAAATTGATCCCTGTTAAATTAATAGTGGAAACAAGAGGGAGGAGATGTACAATTTGGGACATGCTCAATCGCACTTGCCGCAAATGGTGGAGTTAGAAATGTGCCAGGGGATTCCAATACAATCCCATCAAGGTGGCATGTACCAATGCCATCTCACTAGTCCAAGTGATCAATTTCAGTTCACAATTGATGGCTCTGATAGGTCGAAGAGTCAAAGGGATCACACAAACAAGACAAGTGTCTGCTAATACTAACTGATAGAATCAAACAGGGAGAGAAAGATCCAACATGTGAAGTGGGATAAACAGCAGACTCATAGAATGGCAGATGTCCCAAACAACACTCTGGCCTCAGAATCAGCCCTTAAGGCATTTGGATCTGGCTGAAGAGCCCATGAGAGTATTGTAGGCATGGAAAGCCAAGATACCATGGAAAAGAAAAAAAAAGAAGAAGACCTAAATGAAAGACCTCTGTGAGTGAGATCCCTGTGGAAAGAATGGGGCCATCAAAGATGGACGTAACTTTCTCTGAAGGGAGGAGAGAACTTCCACTTTGACTATGACCTTGTTAGAATAAGGTCGAAGTTGGTGACCCCTAAATGCTTCCATAGCCCTGGCAACTCATGACTAGAGCCTAGGGAGATTACTGACGCCATGAACAGGAGTGTCAAATTGTTAAGTCAGCAACAGAAGTCACTGTGTACTTACATCCCATGTGGGATCTGTCCTTAATGTGCTGTCTAATGTGCAGTGATGCTATAACTAGTACTGAAACGGTATTTTTACACTTTGTGTTTCTGCGTGGGTACAAACTGATGAGATCTTTACTAATTATATACTGAATTGATCTTCTGTATATAAAGATAATTGGAAATGAAAAAAAAAACCTGGTGTTAAATTGGAAATGGCATAGAAAATTAATTAATTTTTTAAAAAATATTATGTAGGATCTCTGTCTTTAATGTGCTGTACACTGTTATTTACTGCTATAACTAGTACTCCAACAGTATTTTTTTTCACTTTGTGTTGCTATATGGGGGCAAACTGTTGAAATCTTCACCAAATATATACTAAACTGATCTTCTCTATATAAAGAGAATTGAAAATGTATCTTGATGTGAATGGAAGGGGAGAGGGAGCAGGAAAGGGGAGGGTTGCGGGTGGGAGGGAAGTTTGGGAGGGGGAAGCCATTGTAACCCATAAGCTGTACTTTGGAAATTTATATTCATTAAATAAATGTTTAATTAAAAATTAAAATAAAAAAACAGATCTAAGAGATATGTACAGAAATATTCATCCTAATGTTACAGAATACATATTCTTCTCTCTAGTTCGTGGAACTTTCTCTAGGATTGACCAAATACTGGACTATAAAGCAAGTCTCAGCAAATTAAAAAAAAATCAAAATCATAACATGCATCTTCTCAGACCACAATGTAATAAAGCTGGAAATCCGCAACTCAGGAACCCCTAGAGCATAAGCAAACACATAGAGACTGTCAACATGCTCCTGAATGAGCAGTGGGTCATAGAAGAAATCAAAAACTTTCAGGAAGCAAATGACGATAACAACAGAACATACCAAAATATATGAGGTACAGCAAAATTAGTCTTAAGGGGAAAGTTTATAGCAATAAGTGCCTACATCAAGTAATTGGAAAGGCACCAAATTTATGAGCTATCAATGCATCTCAAGGATCTAGAAAAACTATAGCAAACCAAACCCAAAACTATTAGGAGAAAATAAATAATTAAAATTTGAGAAGAAATCAACAAAATTGAATCCAAAAATTACAAAATATCAGCAAAATGATGAGTGGGTTTTTTGAAAAAAATAAACAAAATTGACTCACCATTGGCCCAACTAACCAAAAAAAAAAGGAGAGAAGACCCAAATCAATAAAATTAGACATGGAAAAGGGAATTTAACAGCAGACACCACAGAAACAAAAAGAGTCATCAGGAATTACTAAAAAGAGTTGTATGCCAAGAAACTGGGAAATCTGTGAGAAATGGATAAATTCCTGGACACATACAACCTACAAAAATTGAACCAAGAAACATGGAAAACCTAAACAGGCCCATAACAAAGTCAGAAATTGAATAAGTAAAAAAAGGCACTCCCAACAAAGAAAAGCCCAGGACAAGATGCATTCACTGCTGCATTCTATCAGACCTTTACGGAAGAAATAACTCCAATTCTCCTCAAGCTATTCAAAACAATTGAAAGAAAGGGAATCCTCCCAAATTCTTTCTACAAAGCCAGCATCACTTAATTCCTAAACCTGAGAATGATGTAGCAGAGAAAGAGAATTACAGACCAATTTCCCTAAACAACATAGAGAAAAAAAATACTCAATAAAATTCAAGCCAAAATAATCCAACAACACATTAGAAAGATCATCCAACCTGACCAAGTGGGATTTATCCTTGGTATGCAGGGATGGTTCAACATCCACAAATCAATCAATGTGATACACCATATTAACAAACTGCAAAGAAAAATCATATATTATCTCAATAGATGCAGAGAAAGAATTTGATAAAATACAATACCCTTTCATGTCATTAACTCTAAGCAAATTGTATATAGAAGGAACATTCCTCAATACAATTAAGGCAATTTATGAAAAACCAATGGCCAGCATCCTATTGAATGGGGAATAGTTGGAAGCATTTCCACTGAGATCCAGTCCCACACAGGGATGCCAACTCTCACAATTGCTGTTCAATATAGCACTGAAGTTCTAGCAAAGCCATTAGGCAAGAAAAAGTAATCAAAGAGATAAAAAAAGGAAAGGAAAAAGTCAAACTATCCCTCTTGGCAGACAACATGACTTCACTAAGAGACTATTGGAACTCATAGAAGATTTTGACAAAGTAGCAGGATATAAAATCAATACACAAAAATCAACAGCCTTTGTATACCCAGACACTGCCACAGAGAAATAACTTCTAAGATCAATCCCATTCATAAAAGTTCCAAAAAAATAAACCACAAATACCTTGGAAAAAATTAACCAAGAATGTCAAAGACCTCTAAGATGAGAATTACAAAACTTTAAAGAAATAAATTGAAGAAGATACAAAAGAATGGAAAAATCATCCATGTTCATGGATTGGAAGAATCACTATAATCAAAATGTCCAATCTTCCAAAAGCAATTTACAAGTTCAGTGTGACACCAATGAAAATATCAAACACATTCTTATCAGATCTAGAAAAATCAATGCTGATATTCACATAGAAACACATATTGAGGCACAGGAGACCTCAAATAGGTAAAAGAGTCTAATACAACAAACAGAGCTGAAGGCATCACAATACCAGATTTCAAGATATACTACAGGGCAGTTATAATCAAAAGAGCATAGTACTGTACAGAAACAGATGGATAGACAAATTGAACAGAATAGGAGCACCAGAAATCAATCCAAACATCTACAACCAACTTACATTTGATCAAGGAGTTAAAGCCACTTCCTGGAGGAAGGACAGTCTTTTCAAAAAATCATGTTGGGAAAACTGGATTTCCACATGCAGAAGCATGAAGCAAGACCCCTACCTTACACTTTACACAAAAATCCACTCAACATGGGTTAAAGATCTAAATATATGACCCAACAACATAAAATTATTAGAGAACATCAGAGAAAGCCTGCAAGCTGTGGGCACAGGCAAAGAATTCTTAGAAAAAACTCCAGTGGCATAGGCAACCAAAGCCAAAATTAATTGGAAATACATCAAATTGAAAAGTTTCTGTACTGCAAAAAAAAAGTCAGGAAAGTGAAGAGGCAACCGACAGAATGGGAGAAAATATTTGCGAATTATGCAACTGATAAAGGATTAATAACCAGAATCTACAAAAAAAATCAAGAAACTCCACAACAGAACAAACAACCCACTTAAGAGATGGGCCAAGAATATCAATAGACATTTTTCAAAAGAGGAAATCCAAATGGCCAACAAACACATGAAAAAACGTTCAAGATCACTAGCAATCAGGGAAATTCAAATCAAAACCACAATGAGGATTAACCTCACTCTGGTTAGAATGGTTTATATACAGAAATCAACCAACAATAGATGATGGTGAGGATGTGGGGAAAAGGCACAATATTCCACTGTTGGTGGGAATGCAAACTGGAAAAGCCACTATGTAAGAGAGTTTGGAGATACAACAGAAATCTGAATGTATGCCTACCACATGATCCAGCAATTCCACTCTTTGGAATTTTTTTTTGACAGGCAGAGTGGACAGTGAGAGAGAGAGACAGAGAGAAAGGTCTTCCTTTTGCCGTTGGTTCACCCTCCAATGGCTGCCACGGTAGGCGCACTGTGACCGGCGCACCGTGCTGATCCGAAGGCAGGAGCCAGGTGCTTCTCCTGGTCTCCCATGGGGTGCAGGGCCCAAGCACTTGGGCCATCCTCCACTGCACTCCCTGGCCACAGCAGAGAGCTGGCCTGGAAGAGGGGCAACCAGGACAGGATCGGTGCCCCGACCGGGACTAGAACCCGGTGTGCCGGCGCCGCAAGGCGGAGGATTAGCCTAGTGAGCCGTGGCGCCGGCCCACTCTTTGGAATTTAACCAAGGAAAATTAAATTGACAAATAAAAGAGCTATCTGCACCTCAATGTTAATTGAAGCTCAATTCACAATGGCTAAAACATGGAATCAACCAAATGCCCATCAACAGAAGACTGGATAAAGAAATTATGGGATATGTACTCTGAAATACTATACAGTGGTAAAAAAATTAAATCTGGACATCTGAGCACTTACTCAAATGTCAGGACCTCTGTACTTAATGTTTTTTACTATGAGAATTAACAGAAAATCTAATCTTCAAACAGCACTTTATACTTTCTGTTTCTGTGTGGGTGCAACCTGTTGAAATCTTTACTTAGTATAGAGTTGATCTTCTGTATATAAAGATAATTAAAATGAATCTTAATGAAGAATTGGATAGGAGAGTGAGTAGAAGATGGGATGGTTTGTGGGTGGAAGTGTGGTTATGGGGAGAATAACTGCTACAATCCAAAACTTGTACTTTTGAAACTTATATTTATTAAATAAAATTTCTATAATAATAATAATAATAATAATAATAATAATATCTGATTAGAGCAATACTGAGTAAAAACATCAAATCAGGAATAATGTGTTCAAATGAAAGATCAGCAACAAATATCGTCATTACTAAAATCTACAATATTTAAAAAAAAAAAACACCAATTTTTCCAAAAGTTAGGGAAGTAACTTTTCCAAACTCATCATATGAGGCTAGCTTTTCCTAAATCAGAGTCTATATATATATATATATATATATATATATATATAATATATATATAGTCTTTATATATATATATGTATAATATATATATGTATATATATATATATATAATGCAACATTCTCATCCTAATAGAATTGATATTAGAATATAGGTGCAAAATCTGATCATAATTGAATCCAGTTTGGAATCCCCCAAAAATAAAAATGTCAGATATAATAATCAATTCAGAGGTAATCTAGGAATAGGGAAAGTATGAATGTAATTCATAATTCCAATAATTCACATCAATCAAAAATAATCAGTATATCAAGGACAGAGATCCCACATCAGGAGCAAGCGCACAGTGGCTCCTGTTGTTGACCCAACAAATTGACACTCTAGTTTATGGTGCCTGTAACCACCCTAGGCTGTCGTCATGAGTTGCCAAGGCTATGGAAGCCTTCCAAGTTTGCCGACTCTGCTCATATTTAGACAAGGTCATAAAAGACAGGGTGAGGATAGTAACCAATGATCCTAAGAGTGGCATTAACCAGGTCTGAACAATTATACAGCATTAAGTGGGGAAGAGGACCATCAGTACACACAGGTTGGGAGTAGAACCATTGGTGGTAGAGTAGAGGTTATGATTACAAAGGAATGAGGCTCAAGTGCACTAGACAGGGTCTAGAACAAAGGACAGAGTCATTATTAGAGGAGCTAAGAAAGGTGCTGTCTAAGCTACAAGTAATAATGCTATAACTAGTACTCAAACAGTATGTTTCACTTTGTGTTTCTATGTGGGTGCAAACTGTTGAAGTATTTTATACTAAATTGATCTTCTGTATATAAATAGAATTGAAAATGAATCTTGATGTGAATGGAAGGGGAGAGGGAGCGGGAGAGGGGAGGGTTGCGGGTAGGAGGGAAGTTATGGGAAGGGGAAGCCATTGTAATCCATAAGCTGTATACTGGAAATTTATATTCATTAAATAAAAGTTAAAAAAAATAAAAATAAAAAAACATAAACAGTATAATCAACTAAGTAGATGTAGAAAACATTTTATATAAAATTATGCATTCACGTATGAGAAATAAATTGAGCAGAACATTTATAGATTGCATATACCTCAATTAAAAAATCCTTGCATTTAAGAATCCCTGAGCCATATCCTATTGAATGCCAACAAAATGAAAGCATTTCCCCTATAATTGGAACCATAAAATGATGCACATTTTCTACTTTTATATTCAATACTGCAATGTAATGTCTAGGTAAAACAAGTAGACAAGGGAAGGAAATAAAAGACACACAAATAGAAAAGAAGAAATTCAAATTATTTGTATTTCCATATGATTTGATTCTATTTATATGGAAATGCAATGAGTGCCACAACAGGCCACCTGAACGGGTAAATGACTGGTAGATTTGTAGGATATAAAGTAAGCACAAAAAATCAGAATAAGTTTTATATACCAATACTATTGTGAACCCACTGAAAAAATAAATTATAGAAGAAATTAAATTCACAATAAAAAATAAAATGACCTGGAATAAATTTGACTTGTGATGTAAAATACCTCTACAACAACAATTGTAAAACCATGATAAAAGAAGCTGAGATAAAAAAGACCTCTCATATTCACAGATTGAAGTACTTCCTAATATTTCCATATTCTCTAATGTACAGATACAACATGTTTTCCATCAAAATCAATGGAATTCATCATATATCTAGAAAAACAAACCTTCACCTCATATCTTCATATAGATTAAAATATGTCCCACATAGAAAAATAACTCTTGAGAAACAGAACAAGTCTGGGATTGGGATCGTAACACTTGAATTCAATACATTCTACAGATGTATGGTAAACCCTGTCATAAAAACTGATGAATAGACCAGTGTAAGAGGATGGAGGCTCCCAAAAAGAAATACAGAACCTAACAGACAATGGATCTTTGACAAAGGTAACAAAAATACACTGGAAAAGGAATAGTCTACTCAGTAAATTGTCCAGAATCAATGGGATATACATATGGACATGACTAAACCCAGATGACCACCCCTCTTTTCCTATACAAAGTCAACTGAATGTGAGTCATGGCTGTAAATGTAAGAACTGAAACACAAAATATAGAGAAAACTATAAGACATTCACATAAGCAATGGCTTCTTAATAAGATACCCAAAGAGCAGGCAACAAAAAACTAATAGAGAAACCTTATATCAAACTAAGAAGATAATTCACAACAAATAAGACAATCATCAGACTGAAGATAAAACCCCTCTTAACTCCTACAAAGCCAGAATCACCTTAATTCCAAAACCAGGTAAATGTGCAAAGCAAAGGAAGACAAATATTTTTGATAAATACAGATGCAAAAAAATCCTCAACAAAATGCTTGCTAATCAAACATAACAACACATTGCAAATATAATTCACCCAGACCAAGTGGGAGTGCACTAGATAAAATACGTCCTTGATAAAAACCTTAAACTGGGAATAGAAGGAATATCCATCAACACATTCAAGGTAGTTTATGACAAACACAGAACCACCATAAAATTGTGTGGGCAAATTGGGAGCTTTCCACTAAGATCCACAAGGATGCCCACCTCTATAATTGCTCTTCAGTGTAGTTCTAGAAGGTCTACTGAGAGCCACCAAGCAAGCAAAATCCAATCAAAGGGATACAAATTAGAAAGGATGAAGTCAAATTATTACTGTTGATAGAAGATATGATTTTATGGCTGATGCCACAGCTCATTAGGCTAATCCTCCACCTGTGGCACCAGTACCCCAGGTTCTAGTCCCAGTTGGGGCACTGGTTATGTCCTGGTTGCTCCTCTTCCTGTCCATCTCTCTGCTATGGCCCAGGAAAGCAGAAGAGGATGGCCCAAGCGCTTGGGCCCTGCACCCACATGGGAGACTGGCAGGAAGTATCTGGCTCCTGGCTTCGGATTGGTGCAGTGCACTGGCCATAGCAGCCATCTGGGGGGTGAACTAATGGAAGGAAGACCTTTCTCTATGTTTCTCTCTCACTCACTGTCTAACTCTGCCTGTCAAAAGAAAAAAAAAAGAAGATATGATTTTATATATAGGGAAGACAAAAGACTCCATTAAGAGACTATTGGAACTCAAGAGAGTTTGGTAAAGTTGCAAGATATAAAATCAATACACAAAATTCAATAGCATTTGTACAAAAAGACAATGCTATGGCTGAGAAAGGACATGCAAGATCAGTTCAATTCACAATAGCCAGAAATATTGGAGTAAATTTAACTAAAGAGGTCAAATATCTTTCACTATTATAAAACATTTTAAAAGAAATAGAAGAGCATATAAAAATGGAAATATATGTGTAATGTTCATGGATTAGAAGAATTAATATATTCAAAATGACCATACTACTGAAAGCAATTTACATATGCAATATGATCCCAATCAAAATAACAATGACATTCTTCTGAAAAAAATGATAGAAAAAAAGATGATAAAATTTATATGGAAGCCCAAGAGATCCTGAATAGCTAGAGCAATATTAAAGACTAAAACAAAGCCAGACGCATCACAATATCAGATTTCATGACAAACTACAAGTTAGATAGAATCAAAAAAGCCTGATACTGGCATAAAAATAGACAGGTAGACCAATGGACTGGAGTAGAAATTCCAGAACTTAATACACTCATGTACAACCAACTGATTTTTGACAAAAGAGCCAAAATCAATGCCTGTAGAAAAGGTACTCTTCAACAAATGTTACTGGAAAACTTGGACTCTACATGTAGAAGTATGAAACAAGACCACCACCTTACAATTTATACAGAAATGAACTATAGATGAATAATGATATAAAACAATAACCTGATAACATCAAATTACTAGATGAAAACATTGGGAAACACAGCAAGACATTGGCATAAACAAGGAGTTCTTGCTAAATACCCCAGAAACATAGGCAATCAAAGCAAAAATAAACAAATAGGATTGCATTAAGCTAAGATACTTATGCACTGCAAAGGAATCACTCAACAAATTGTAGAGGCAACCAAGAGAACAGGAGAAAATATTTGCAAATCATGCAATGGATAAAGGTCTAATATGCAGAATCTACAAAGAGTTCAAGTAATCCAGAACAACAAAAATCCTGGCAAGCAATGGGCAAAGGACAAAACAGACATTTTTGAAGGATGACATTCAAATGGTCAACAGAAACATGTAAAAATGCTCAGGATCATTAGCCATCAGGTAATGCAAATCAAAAGGAGGATGAGAGTGAAACCTCACCCCAGTTAGAGTGGCTGTCTTTCAAAAATTATAAAACAATAAATGTTAGCAAGGATATGGGAGATAAAATACTATATTTCACTGCTGGTTGGATTGTAAAAGAGTACAGCCATTATGGAACACAGTCTGTTAATTTTTCAGAAATCTGAAAATTGTTCTACTGTATACACAGTCATCCCACTCCTAAAACTTTACCCAAATGGAATGAAATCAGCATAAGCAAGACTTGTCTGCACTTCATGTTATTGTAGATCAATAGCTAAGTTATCACATCAACCTAGAGGTCCATCAACTGAATAATGGTTAAAGAAAATGTGGTATATATACACTATGCAAAAATACTCAGCTATATAAATTAATAAGATCTTTTCTTTTACAACAAAATATACGCATATGGAAGCCATTATACTCAGTCAAATAAACCCAGTCCTCAAAAGAGTAATACCACATGTTTTCTCTGATTTGTGGCATTTAATATACAGAGCACAAAAATGCAATGTTGAGATTTGGTTATTGCTTACAATCCTTGTCTATACTCTTGATAAACAGTGATTTTTCTACTTGTTCCTTGTTCAGTTCTTTATTCGGTGGAGAGTTAAGCTTGTGATTATAAAATAAATTGAAATTTTTTATTATAGATATAAAAAGAAGAAAAACAAGAGAGGAAAGAGGGTCGGAGCATGGGCAAGAGGGAGGTTAGGGTGGGAAATATCATGCTCTTAAGTCTGAATATATGAAATACAAGAAATTTGTTCACCTTATATGAATAAATCATTTTAATACCCCAGTAAACTGGGATAAAATATCTGCCAATTCTGCATTTTATGAAGAACTGAAATTCAGAATACATATGAAATTGATGAAATTATGCACAAGTGTATCTAAGAATTGGGAAAGGATCTGAACAGGCATTTTCTGTAAAGAAGAAATACCCATGGTCATCAAAAATGGGAAAACATGCAATATAATTATTATATCGGAAAATGCAAATCAGAATACACTAGGTGTCATCTCACTCCATAAAATAAATGCTGATGGGATATGAAGCAAAGAAAACCTTAATGTATTGGAGCCTGCACTGTTGTATAGCAATTAAAGCCACCACCTGCAGTGCCAAAATGCCATATGGGAACTTGAGTCCCAGCTGCTCCACTTCTGATCCAGCTCTCTGCTGTGGCCTGGGAAAGCACTGGATGGCCCAAGTCTTTATGCCTCTGCACAAACCTGGGAGATCTGGGGGGAAGCTTCTGGCTCCTGGCTTTGTTTTGGCCCAGCTCTAGCCATTGCAGCCATCTGGTAAGTGAACCAGTGGATGGAAGACTCTCTCTCTCTCTCTCTCTCTCTCTGCTTCTGCCTATCTGTAATTCTGACTTTCAAATAAATAAATATTTTAAAAAATAAGATATTTATGAGAATACAAGTTCGCCTGAGCATTATGGAGACTAGCATGGCCATCTTTCAAAAAATGAAAAGGGATACACCTCTCCAACCATTGTGTATGTATCAGAAGGAAATGAAATCTGCATACAAGAGGTTTCTTCTTCCTGTTTTGACTATAGCACTAATCATAGTGGTCAATATTTGGAACCAACCTAGGTATCTGTCAATGGATTACAGGTTTTCCAATCCTAATTCAGTGATTAAAAAAGATTGAAATATTATTTGCTTCAAAATGGGTGGAACTGGAGATCCTTAAGTGAAATAGTCTAGCAAAGGAAGAAAGAAATCTCACATGTTCTCTGATATATGGGTTTCTAAAAAAATGGTGGATATAAGCATAAGTGTTTTTAATCAGGATGGGAAGATTCATTACTGAAACAATACCAAACAAAGCTAGCAAAACTCATGGTTTAGAGAAACAGAAAGTAAGCAAACAAAAACATCAAAGAACCAGGACTGGTGCTCTTGGGGGCAGAAGTAGAAGAGATTGGGAAAACACCTGAACTGACCAAGGCCCCTATATTTTCCTGAATATTGACTCTATGGATGTTAACATTCTTATTCAAATTTAGCAGAAAACAAAGATGTCAACAATTCATTTTCCTTTCAGGTTTTATTACTGTATGGTAGGGATCTATGCAAGAGTATATGTCTAACATGAAATCATGGCACACAATTTCTAAATTGGTGGACTAAGTGCAATTAAAAGGCAATAAGTTTTGACAAAGATATTAAAAAAAAACCCAGATCTTGGAAACAACCTGTTTATCCCAAAGTAACAAGGGACCCCAAACTCAGAAGGCTACCCAGGTTCGCAGACTTTGGGGATCACTTTCAGGAGATGCAGACTAAGGGGATTCACTCTCAGGAACTGAATAAAGCAAACCTCAGCAGCCAGAACATTTAATTCTGAGAGTTCTAAACTTTTTACTTTTCCCTCCCAATAGTCTGCACTGGCTCCCTCCTCCAGGATCTTAATTCTCACCAGAAATCAAACACTTAAAATCACTTTAAGTATGTGACCTCTGTGGTTATTTCCATCATAACACCAAATGTGTTTGTTTGCTTAATTTCAAACAACACATCTATAACACCTATGATTTTCCAACAGTTCAATTCTGACATTATATAGAGTTAGTAGACATAAGAGATTAAGATCTTAGTCTAAACACACCCCAGCCATATTCCAATGAAAGAACATATTTGATTTTCTGGCTCCAAAGTTATGAAGTTATCCAGAGATCCCCCTCTAAAGCTATCTTATTAGCATTAACTTAGCTATGGCCTGAATATCATAGCCACTCATATTGCCCATGAAATATCTGAGTCTTAAAGGGACAGGAAATGAGGAGAAAAGAATTTTTTCTTTTACCAGTCACAAATAAACTCTCAAATTTATAAACCATTTTATAGCCAGCAGGATCTGATCTTCTGAGATATTCTCAAATGCTACAAACTATCATTTGACTAAACCAAATCTGGATGCACAATGAAACCACTGTGTGTTCAACAGTTTATTTGATTTTCAGCTCTCACACCTGTTAGCTTGGGTTGAGCAGTGAAGGATGATTGGCCTTTACAAAGACTTTACTCTCCATGCAAGGGTGTGGAGACATTTAATCCCAATTAGGAGAGATTAATCATTGGGAACAGGAGGGACCCTATAGAAATGATTAGGCTAAATCAGTTCATGTGATTGTTGAGTTACTGCTTATTCCCAGGTGTGTGCTATAGAAACTACTTCATATTTGAATCTCCTGCAAATGCATTATTTGCTCATATGGTCTCTGTGCCACCCAAGCCTCCACCAACAAAGTGACCATAAATAGATACTGCCCTCTGACCTTGGACCATAGCCATGAGAAATACCATTTCTTTCTAAATTACTGAGTCTGTACTATTCTGTTATTAGCATCAAAAAAAAAAAAAAAAACCTGACTCAGAACCTAGGAAGAGCTGTGCTGACAGGACCTCATTTCTCAACCAAAGGATATCAGATCATATGTGGAAGTTCATTTCTCCATGGGGCTTCTGTAATAACCATCAATTTGGAAAGATGTGACACCCCAGGTTTCATTTAGACACAAGATAGGACATCAGGGTCCTGGCTACTGGCCCAGCTCACATCCTGTGACCGCAGACTACTGATCTCTGACACTCACCACTTTCCAACGTCCAAGGCATCCCAGCGTCCTCCTGAGGGATCCTGAGGGTGGTGAGGGAAGTTCACAGAGCAGCAATGGGTGAAACACCTGAGACCTCTCTCAGGAACAAACCCAGAAAGCCTAGTATTGGGACGCCAGAAAAGATGCTATGTGGTTCAGCAGTGTTGCCTGTGAACACCTGATTTTAAAGTCTGCCCCAACCATGAGCACGAATTACGTCAGAGAACACACAGCCAATCAAAATGCTCCAACATGAGGGAAGTAGCTTGGGGTTGTGGCAGGTGGGGGAAGAGAGGAGCTCTATGTAGTCTCATGTCTGAAACTGCCTCATCTTTGCAGCTTGATCTTCCCAACAGCAGGGGCCGCTCTCACCTTCCTGATGATCACCTCAGAGCACTGCCCCTCCCTCTTTTTTCCAGGACCCTATTAAAATCTTGTGACCCTTGGACTTTCAATAATCTTCTCATGTGTAACAAAGTGCTGAATCTTTCCGGTATTCTGGGTCTTTATATTATTTATATTCTTGGCTCTTTTTTAAGCTCATTTGACTTTTAAAAAAATATTGATTCCAGGACTATTTTAGGATACTAAAAATTACATTACATAGATTGACCTCTCTTTATCTTGTTTCTCTTACAGATATTTACTTGTAGTTCTGTATTCTGTAATTAAATATTTTTGTCTTTTTTGTTCTTACTGGTATGTCACAACACACTGGGTTTATATATTGATCTTACACACAGAAACCCTGCATAATTCTCTGGTCAGTTTTTATTTGTTTTGAATTTTATGGGATTATCTCTGTATATAATAGTTTAACTAACATTTATTGATGGGTTTGCTGCTAAAAAGCATATCCTTATACATAAGATTTTCTTTTGTTTTTCAAATTTCCTTACTGCACATCTAGGACATTGTTGGAGTCAGAAATTAAAAAGGAGAGTGGCTTGTACAGCTGTGTTCCCAGGGAAATAGCTTTCAGTGTTCTATGACAATTATGCCTTATATTCGAGGTGCCTTGCAGCCCATCTTAATTTTAATAATAGCTATTTTACTGCTTTACTCACAATTTACTTTTGTGATTAGATGCTTAATTTTATTCAAAGCTTTTTATATTTTAATTGCAGTTACCATGTGATTTTTTTGTTTCTCTTCCACATGATTTATTTACATGATTTATTTAGAAATGTTAAACACCTTGGCATTTTTGCTTTTTATTGATGTCTTGTGATTTCATATTTTGCTTCATATTAATATTTTGCTTAAAATATTTATACCTCTTTTTATAAAGATGTGTTTTTTTGTTTTTGTTTTTATTTTTGTTTTTTAGACAGGCAGAGTGGACAGTGAGAGAGAGAGAGACAGAAAGAAAGGTCTTCCTTTACCATTGGTTCACACTCCAATGGCCGCTGTGGTCGGCACGCTGCGGCCGGCGCACCACACTGATCTGAAGCCAGGAGCCAGGTGCTTTTCCTGGTCTCCCATGCGGGTGCAGGGCCCAAGCACTTGGGCCATCCTCCACTACACTCGCGGGCCATAGCAGAGAGCTGGACTGGAAGAGGGGCAACCGGGACAGATTCCAGCACCCCGACTGGGACTAGAACCTGGGGTGCCAGCGCCACAGGCAGAGGATTAGCCTGTTGAGCAGAGGCACTGGCCCAAAGATATGTTCTTTGAGCTCCTTTTTAGTTCATGTCTTGATCTGACTGTGGCATCAATGTAATACTGCATTCAGAAAAGAAATTCAATCATATTCCCTATTTACTACCACTTTTCATGAATCTGGGAAATTGAGAAGTGTTTTACTGCCTTGTATTTTTTTTAACTTTTATTTAATAAATATAAATTTCCAGTGTACAGCTTTTGGATTACAATGAATGGCTTCCCCCTCCCATAACTTCCCTCCCACCCGCAACCCTCCCCTCTCCGGCTCCCTCTCGCCTTCCATTCACATCAAGATTCATTTTCAATTCTCTTTATATACAGAAGATCAATTTAGTATAAAGATTTTAACAGTTTGCACCCACATAGAAACACAAAATGAAACATACTGTTTGAGTATTAGTTATAGCATTAAATCAAAATGTACAGCACATTAAGGACAGAGATCCCACTTGAGGAGCAAGTGCACAGTGACTCCTGTTGTTGACCCAACAAATTGACACTCTAGTTTATGGTGCCTGTAACCACCATAGGCTCTCGTCATGAGTTGCCAAGGCTATGGAAGCCTTCCAAGTTTGCCGACTCTGATCATATTTAGACAAGGTCATAAAAGACAGAGTGAGGATAGTAACCAATGATCCTAAGAGTGGCCTTAACCAGGTCTGAACAATTATACAGCATTAAGTGGGGAAGAGGACCATCAGTACACACAGGTTGGGAGTAGAGCCATTGGTGGTAGAGTAGAGGTTATGATTACAAAGGAATGAGGCCCAAGTGCACTAGACAGGGTCTAGAACAAAGGACAGAGTCATTATTAGAGGAGCTAAGAAAGGTGCTGTCTAAGCTACAAGTAATTTTTCTGATTGAGAGGCAAATAGAACCTGATAGAAGGGGCTTGATAATAATCTGGTGGGCTTTAGGCCTTGTAAGTTAAGAGGCCCAGACCTATCTATCTCTTCCCATGGGGTATATCCTAAGGGAGGTGTGAACCTCCTAGGGGAAGGCACTCTGTTGACTTTCATTACTTGGCTGGCCTGGGAGGAGAGCTGGCCAGGTCAAGGCAGGGGGCATCTCTAACAAGAAATTTACAGTTCTGCCTGCAATGTTGCTGACCCTACTTGACCAAACCCTGAGTTTCTTCCCCTACTCTTCCTTGACCCTGCAGTATCTCCACTTTTATTAACCTGTGTCTTCCCGAACTATCAGTGTGCTCCCTTCCTATTCTGCCATCTTGCCGCTCCTCAACATCTCTTACTGCCTTGTGTATTTGAGAAATTCTATAAATCTAGGCCAGAAATTTTGCTTTTCAAATTTGTTTATTGATTATTTTGATTTTTCTTTCTTATTTTTTCTTTCTTTTTTTTTTTGACAGGCAGAGTGGACAGTGAGAGAGAGACAGAGAGAAAGGTCTTCCTTTTGCCGTTGATTCACCCTCCAATGGCCGCCACGGCCAGTGCAGCACGCTGATCCAATGGCAGGAGCCAGGTGCTTCTCCTGTCTCCCATGGGGTGCAGTGCACAAGCACTTGGGCCACCCTCCACTGCCTTCCCGGGCCACAGCAGAGAGCTAGACTGGAAGAGGGGCAACCGAGACAGAATCCGGTGCCCCGACCGGGACTAGAACCTGGTGTGCCAGCGCTGCAAGGCGGAGGATTAGCCTAGTGAGCCACGGCACCGGCACTTATTTTTTCATAGTACACTTTTTTATTTAATAAATGTGAATTTACAAAGTGCAACTTTTGCATTGTTGCAGCTTTCCCCCCAATCTCCCTCCCTCCCACAGCCCTCTCATCTCCCACTCCCTCTCCTATCCTGCTCTTCATCAAGTTTCATTTTCAATTATCTTCATATACAGAAGATCAACTTAGTATATACTAAGCAAAGGTTTCAACAGACTGCACCCACACAACTGCACAAGATATAGAATGCTGTTCAACTAGTAGTGTTATCGTTAACTCTCATAGC
This sequence comes from Lepus europaeus, assembly GCF_033115175.1. Classification (NCBI taxonomy): domain Eukaryota; kingdom Metazoa; phylum Chordata; class Mammalia; order Lagomorpha; family Leporidae; genus Lepus; species Lepus europaeus. Next base: position 9,078,093 of record NW_026909276.1, on the reverse strand, counting down.
AAAACACATTTAGGACAGAGATCCTATGTGGGGAGCATGTGCCCAGTGACTCTCGTTGTTGATTTAACAATTGGCACTTATTTATGATGTCAGTAATCACCCAAGGCTCTTGCCATGAGCTGTCGAGGCTATGGAGGCTCCTTGAGTTTCCCAACCCTGAACTTATTTAGTCAAGGCCATATCACCATGGAGGTTCCTTCCTCCCTTCAGAGAAAGGTGCCTCCTTCTTTGATGGCCTGTTCTTTCTGCTGGGGTTTTGGTCACTGAGACCTTTCATTCAGGTTGTTTTTGCCACAGTGTCTTGGCTTTCCATGCCTGTGAGACTCTCTTGGGCCTTTTAGCCAGATCTGAATGCCCCAAGGGTTGATTCTGAGGCTGGAGTGCTGTTTAGGGCATTTGCCATTCTATGAGTCTGTTGTGTGTCCCGCTTCCCCTGCAGGATCATTCTCTCCCTTTTAGTTCTATCCTTCATTATTTGCAGACACTGGTCTTATTTGTGAAATCTCTTTTGTGCTTACTCTATCTTTTTGATCAATTATGTACTTAAACTTATCACTTTAACAAGTGAGATGGCTTTACCTTTGGAGGTAAGTCCGAGTGAGCATGTGCCGACCTGTATATCTCCTCTCTCTCTGATTCCCACTCTTATATTTAACAGAGATCACTTTTCTGTTGATTTTAAATACCTAAGAATAATTGTGTATTAATTATTCAACCAGTGGTATTAAGTAGAACAAACAGAACAACAACAACAAAAAATACTAAAGGGAATAAAATAGTAAGTTGTTCCTCAACAGTCAAGACAAGGGCTAATCATGTCATTGTTTCTCATGGTGTCCATTTCACTTCAACGGGTTTCCTTTTAGGTGCTCAGTTAGTTGTCATCGATCAGGGAGAACATATGATATTTGTCCCTTTTGGACTGGCTTACTTCACTCAGCATGATATTTTCCAGATTCCTCCATTTTGTTGCAAATGACCAGATTTCTTTACTGCTGTGTATTATTCCATAGAGTGCATATCCCATAATTTTTTATCCAGTCATCCATTGATGATGGGCATTTAGGTTGATTCCATGTCTTAGCTAATGTGAATTGAGCTGCAACAAACATTGAGGTGTAAACAGCTCTTTTTTTCCCATTTAATTCTATTTGGGCAAATTCCAAGGAGTGGGATCGCTGGGTCATGTGGTAGGGCTGTATTCAGGTTTATGAGGACACTCCAAACCGTCTTCCATAGCGGCGTTACCAGTTTGCATTCCCACCAACAGTGGATTAGTGTTCCTTTTTCCCCACATCCTCACCAGCATCTATTGTTAGTTGATTTCTGTATTTAAGCCAATCTAACTGGAGTGAGGTGAAACCTCATTGTGGTTTTGATTTGCATTTCCCTGATTGATAATGATCCTGAGCATTTTTTTCATGTGCCTGTTGGCCATTTGGATTTCCTCTTTTGAAAAATGTCTGTTAAGGTCTTTGGCCCATCTTTTTATTGGATTGTTTGTTTTGTTGCTGTGGAGTTTCTTGATTATTTTATAGATTCTAGTTGTTAATCCTTTATCAGTTGTGTAGTTTGTGAATAACGTCTCCCATTCTGTTGGTTGCCTCTTCACTTTCCTGACTGTTTCTTTTGCTGTAAAGAAACTTTTCAATTTGAGGTAATCCCATTTGTTTATCTTATTTTTGATCACCTGTGCCTCTGGGGTCTTCTCCAGGAATTCTTCGCCTGTTCCAATATCTTGAAGGGTTTCCCCTATGCTCTCAATTAGTTTCATTGTGTTGTGGCATATCTCTAGTTCTTTGATCCATGCTGAGTGGATTTTTGCATAAGGTGTAAGGTTGGGGTCTTGCTTCATACTTCAACATGTGGACATCCAGTTTTCCCAGCACCATTTGTTGAAGAGGGGTTGGTTTTAGGTCCTTTGTCGAATATGAGTTGGTTATAGATACTTGGATTGATCTCCGGTGTTTCTAGTCTGTTCCATTGGTCTGCCTATCTGTTTTCGTACCAGTACCAGGCTGTTTTGATTATAACTGCCCAGTAGTATATCTTGAAGCCTGGAATTGTGATGCCTCTGGCTTCATTTTTATTTTAAAGGATTGTTTTAGCTATCCATGGTCTCCTGTTTCTCCATATGAATTTCAGCATCATTTTTTTCTAGGTCTTTGAAGAATGACTTTGGTATTTTGATGGTATTGCATTGAACTTATAAATTGCTTTTGGGAGAATAGACATTTTGATGATATTGATTCTTTCAATCCATGAGCATGTAAAATTTTTCCATTTTTTTGTGTCTTCTTCTATTTCATTCTTTAATGTTTTGTAATTTTCATCATAGAGGTCTTTGACATCCTTGGTTAAATTTATTCCAAGATACTTGTTTTTGTCGCTATTGTGAATGGGATTGATCTTAGAAGTTCTTCATTGGCCACGGCATTGTCTGTGTAAACAAAGGCTGTTGATTTCTGAGCATTGACTTTTTATCCTGCTACTTTACCAAACTCTTTTATGAGTTCCAATAGTCTCTTATAGGAATTCATTGGATCCCCTATATACAGGATCATGTCATCTGCAAATAGGGATAGTTTAACTTCCTCCTTTCCCATTTGTATCCCTTTAATTTCTTTTTCTTGCCTAATGGCTCTGGCTAACTCTTCTAGGACTATATTGAAAAGCAATGGTGAGAGTGGGCATCCCTGTTTGGTGCCAGTTTTCAATGGAAATGCCTCCAACTTTTCCCCATTCAATAGGATGCTGGCCATTGGTTTATCATAGATTGCCTTAATTGTGTTGAGGAATGTTCCTTCTAACCCCAATTTGCTGAGAGTTTTCAGCATGAAAAGGTATTGTATTTTGTCAAATGCTTTCTCCGCACCTATTGAGATAATCATATGATTTTTATTTCTCAATTTGTTAATGTGATGTATCACATTGATTGACTTTTGAATATTGAACCATCTCAGCATACCAGGAATAAATTCCACTTAGTCTGGGAGAATGATCTTTCTAATATGCAGTTGGATTCAGTTTGCCAGAATTTTGTTGAATATTTTTGCATCTATGTTCATCAGGGAGATAGGTATGTAGTTTTCTTTCTCTATTGTGTCTTTTCCGGGCTTAGGAATTGAGGTGATATTGGCTTCATAGAAATAATTTGGGAGGATTCCCTCCCTTTCAATTGTTTTGAATAATTTGAGAAGGACTGGAGTTAGTTGTTCTTTAAATGTCTGGTAGAATTCAGTGGTGAAGCCATCCAGTCCTGGGCTCTTCTTTTTTGGTAGTGCATTTATTACCAATTCAATTTCTTTCATGGTTATGGGTCTGTTTAGGTCTTCTATATCTTCACGGCTCAGTTTAGGAAGGTTGTATGTGCCCAGGAATCTATCCATTTCTTCCAGATTCCCCAATTTGTTAGCATAAAAAAATCTCTTTGTAGTGGTTTCTGATGATTCTTCTTTATTTCTGTTGTGTGTTGTTACATTTCCATTACTATCTTTGATTTTATGGATTTGGGTCTTCTCTCTCCTTTTTTTGGTTAGTTGGGCCAATGGTGTGTCTATTTTGTATATTTCTTCAAAGAACCAGCTCTTGGTTTTGTTGATCTTTTGTATTTTTTTGTTTCAATTCTGTTTATTTCTTCTCTAATCTTGGTATTTCTTTCCTTCTGCTGGGTTTGGGCTTCATTTGCTGCTGTTTTTCTAAATCCTTGAGGGGCATGGAGAGTTCATTTGTTTGGTTCTTTTCCCGTTTCTTGATATAGGCACCAATTGCTATAACTTTCCTCTTAGCACTGCTTTTGCTGTATCCCACAGGTTTTGATAGGTTGTGTTATCATTTTCATTTGTTTCTAGAAATCTTTTGATTTCTTTGATGATCCACTGTTCATTCAGAATCATGTCCATTCTCCATGTGTTTGCATATGGTGTAGAGATTCTTCAGTTTTTGATTTCGAGTTTCACTGTGCTATGGTCTGAGAAGCTGCATGGTATAGTTTCAATTTTTTTGAATTTTTGAGGCTCCCTTTATGGCCTAGCATATGGTCAATCCTAGGTTATGTTCCATGTACTGGGGAGAAATATGTGAACTCTGTGGCTGTGGGGTGGAAGGTTCTGAAGATATCTACTATGTCTATTTGGTCTATAGTCAATTAACTCTGTTGTTTCCTTGTTGATTTTCTGTCTGGTTGATCTGTCCATTGGTGAGAGTGGGGTGTCAAAGTCCCCTGTTACTATTATATTTGAATCTATATCTCCCTTTAAGTCCTTTAGTAATTCTTTCAAGTAGCCAGGTGCCCTGTAATTAGGTGCATATACATTTATAATAGTAATGTCTTCATGTTCGATAGATCCTTTAATCATTTTATAATGCCTTATTTGTCTCTTTTTAAAGTTTTTATGTTAAAGTCTATTTTGTCTGATATTAGAATGGCCACACCAGCTCTTTTTTGATTTCTGTTAGCTTGGAGTATCTTTTTCCATCCTTTTATTTTCAGTCTGTGTGCATCTTTGCTGATAAGGTGTGTTTCCTGAAGGCAGCATATAGATGTATTCTCTTTTTTGATCCAATCGGCTAGTCTGCATCTTGGTAGTAGAGTTAAGGCCATTCACATTCAATGTGACTACTGTTAGGTACTGTCTTTTCCAAGTCATGTTTCCTGAAATGAGCTGTTGATGTATTTTGAAATTCATTTGTAGCTTATTCTACTTTTGCTTTTTTTTTTGTAGTGAAGTTCTTGTTTTTGTATTTCTGTGTGCAGCACATCTTTGAGCCAGTGTTGCAGGGTTGGACACGAAGATACAAATTCTTTCAGTTTCTATTTGTCATGGAAGGTCTTTATTTCCCCTTCATTCATACATGATAGCTTTGCAGGATATAGTATTCTAGGTTGGCATTGTTTGTCTTTTAAAACTTGGAATATATCATGCCATTGTCTCCTGCCTGTAGTGTTTGCACTGAGAAGTCTTGGGTGAGTCTGATTAACTTACCCCTGAATGTGATTTGTCATTTCTCTCTGGCACATTTTAGGATTTGTTCTTTGTGTGTCACTGAGCTGAGTGTTGCCACAATGTGTCACAGTGAATTTCTCTTCTGGTCTAACCTGTTGGGGCTCCTGGCTATTAGTTGAATTTGTCTGTTATTATCCATTTGCCTCTGTTGGAAATTTTCTGATATTATTTCATTGAAAATGCCTTCCAATCCATTCTCTCTTTCCACATCATCCGGGACTCCTATTATCTGAATATTATAATGCTTGATTGAATCTTATAGGTCTCCAACCATATATTTTAATTTTCTAATTTCTTCTTCCTGTGTTTGAACTGATTGTATTATTTCTGGAAGTTTGTCTTTGAATTCTGACATTCGCTCTTCTATTTCATCTGTTCGATTTCTGAGGGATTCCATGGTGTTTTTTATATGGTCAATTGAGTTTTTCATTTCCAGTATTTCATTCTGGCTTCTCTTTAGGATCTCTAATCCTTGGACTTGCTTTTCATTCAGAGCTTGAAACTGTTTCTCATTATTTCTAAGTAATCTGATTATTAATTTTCTGAATTATTTTTCTGGCATGGTTTCAAATTCTTCTTCTTCAGCCTCTATTATGGATGGTTTAACCTGCTCCATTGGCATGTTTATAGGTTCTTTTATATTCTTATTCTGTTTTTTTCTTTGTTCTTTGATATTTTCGTTTGTCTTGATTTTCAGGTTAATTTCCCTCTGCTATGTGCTGCTGTGGGTCTGTACCAAAATCCAGTGTAAGCAGGCTGCTCTACCTTCTAGTGTTTGTTTATTAATTAATTTATTTTTATTTATTTAGTTATTTTCTTTTTGGTAACTTGAGTGGGCTGGTGTCAGGGCTTTGAGGTGCCAAGCTCTGCCCCTTGTGGCCGATTTCCCTGTTCCTTTGTTCACCCTGATATGCCTGTCTGTGCCTGGGTCTCGTTGGTCAGCCGTTCTCCCTCACTGTGTCCCCCGCACAAGGAGTGAGGAGTAGCTCCCAACCACCTTTGGACTCCACCCCTGAAGTTTCCTCCTTCAGAGTTCTCCTTTATGCCCAAATGTAAACAAACAAGATGGCTGCTTTCCACATGCTGCAGCTCTGATTGGGGGGAGGGCGGTGACTCCAAAGGATCCTGGTGTGTTCAATTCCTCAGTTCATCCCCCTAGATTGTGCCTTCTTCCCGTGGGCACTGTTCACTTTGTTTTGATTTCAATTTCCTCCCCTGCTCATTTGTGCATGTCTCACCTGTCCAACCCAGGGTGGGTTGGGGGGGGCGGCAGTGAGTGCAGTGGTGGCTGCGGGCGGCTGCTGCAGCTGTGGGGGCTGGCTTGTCTCACCTCCCTCTCCAGCGCTGGTGCATAGACTCATCAGCTGGGTTCCTGCACCATGGATGCCTGTGTCCTTGCATGTCCACCATGTCCTCCTAGCTCCAGAAAAGTTTCCTCTGCAGTTTTTTCTCTAACTTTTCCCCAAAACTACATCATCTCCACCTTTATTGAACTTTCTTTTCCCGGACTATCGGTGTGCTCCCTCCCTATTCTGCCATCTTGCTGTCCCCCTTGATTTTTCAAACACTGATTCAACTTATTTTGTTTTTGTAGCAGATTCCTATGTTATGTGAGATTTTTGATAAATTTATTTAATAATGTGGTGGCTCTGGGTTTAAGTTTAAAAAAACATTTATATGCATTTCAGAATATCCTTTAACTGTCTTGCTAAATTTTATCAAGAACAATGCTGTTTGAATTACTGTCATTGGTTATCTGTGATGCATATTTTTACTTTTTCTTAAGATTTTACTAGTCTTTATTAATTCTACTCAATTCATTAAAAATATTTATTTGAAAGGAAGAGTTACAAAGAAGCAGAGGCAGAGAGAGAGAGAGATGTATTCCATCCTCTGGTTTATTCCCCAAATGGCTGTAATGGCCAGAGCTGTGCAAGCCTGAAACAAGGAGTCAGGAGCTTCTTCTGGCACTCACATGTGGGTGCAGGGCCCAAGGACATGAGCCATCTTCTACTGCTTTTCCAGGCCATAGAAGAGAGCTGTATTGGAAGTGGTGCAGTTGGGACTTGAAGTGGCACCTGTATTGGATGCCAGCACTGCAGGCAGCAGCTTTACCTGATATGCCACAGTGCCAACCCCTCTGCTCATATGTTTTAGAAACACTTTTCCTTTTTTATTTGTTTCTGTCATACAGTCTTACTAAAGGTATTATATTGATGATATTCTCCATTTTCACTACCATATATTACTGTATAGTTCATCTTAGTTCTTAAGAAAGGTGTCACAATGATTAGGTCTCTGTCTTCCCACATAGTCTCTTGAGCCTATAAATTTATCTGTGCACTGATTTATATTGCATCTCCCCTATTCCTTTCTGTGTTTGCCAGTCCTGTACCAACACCCTGCCAACCACCTGCCTCGTGATGTCTCAAGTTCCATGTGCCTTCTAGCTATGCCAGATTTTATGTATCTCTGATCTTGCTCCTAAAACCCATATATTATCAGCAATTTTACCATCCTATGTGGCTAGGACTGATGTTCATCCTTGTAATTTTGTCATTTAAAAATCTGACACCCAAGCCTTCTCTTAGAAGCCTATCCTTGTGCCTGCAGCAAGGGCTGGCTGCAGGGTCTCCATCTCTTTTGTTTACACCCATCTTTCCTCAAGTGGCTCCTACTGTGCTTGCATCCTATGCCAATCCTCATGAGTCTCCAGCCCCTCTGCATGAAGCCATTATCTTCCCTTTACATGCTGATCTCCCTGATCCATATAGTCATGCCAGGACACCTGTGTCTCTATTCCTTTATACAGATTGACTTCAACCCTAATTCCTGGAGGCTAAAATTCCCAATTGGTTTGCAATATTTGTCTCACTGTTGCAAATATATTGAGAATTACTGCCTGGCTTGGAAGTCAGTTGGTGGACAATGAGCTGAGAAATCACACAGATATTCACGATCAGTACTGCTGCAGTGTCCTTTCAGATTTTTCAAAACAAAATGCTAATGTTACATACAAATGGCATAACCATGAACAATGCCTTCCCTGCAACAAGGAAACAGAAACCACTTATTGAATGGACAGCTGTGCAAAATAGATATTCAAAATATAACCAATTTAAACATTGGATTTTGGGGCTGGCACCATGGCTCACTTGGTTAATCCTCTGCCTGTGACGCTGGCATCACATTTGGGCCCCATGTTCTAGTCCCAGTTGCTCCTCTTCCAGTCCAGTTCTCTGCTGTGGCCCAGGAGGGCAGTGGAGGATGGCCCAAGTGCTTGTGCCCCTGCACCCACATGGGAGACCAGGAAGAAGCACCTGGCTCCTGGCTTTGGATCTGCCCAGTACCAGCCATAGCAGCCATTTGTGGAGTGAACCAATGGAAGAAAGACCTTTCTCTCTGTCTCTCTCTCTCTCACTGTGTATAACTCTACCTGTCAAATAAAAAATAAATAAATAAATACTGGATTTTGAATATAAGTATATATTTGACAGTTTATTGAAAGACATGAGATTTGCATAGTTCAGTTTTGCATATACACTTATGCATGAAAATGAAGTTCTCATATTATTATTATCTCTGCCAAGCATGGGGGCATGCACAGAGACACACACAGCTGTGTACACATACACACTAGAATGAATTTGTTTGATGCTTGTGTGCATCTTTAATATAGTCTACATAAGATGGGATATTAGAAAACATTAAAAATGATGAGCAATGGAAAAACTGACAACAGCCAGCGCTGTGGTTCAACAGGCTAATCCTCCACCTAGCGGCACCGGCACACCAGGTTCTAGTCCTGGTCGGGGCACCGGATTCTGTCCCAGTTGCCTCTCTTCCAGGCCAGCTCTCTGCTGTGGCCTGGGAGTGCAGTGGAGGATGGCCCAAGTGCTTGGGTCCTGCACCCCATGGGAGACCAGGAGAAACACCTGGCTCCTGCCTTCGGAACAGCGTGGTGCGCCGGCCGCGGCGGCCATTGGAGGGTGAACCAATGGCAAAAGAAAGACCTTTCTCTCTGTCTCTCTCTCTCACTGTCCACTCTGCCTGTCAAAAGGTAAAAAAAAAAGAAAAAGAAAAACTGACAACAAATTCTGTAGTAGCATAAGAGCTGTATGGTATGTGGCCCTCTGGAGAGTGAACCAGCAGATGGAAAACCTCTCTCTCTCTCTCTCTCTCTCTGCCTCTGCTTATCTGTTCCTCTGCCTTTCAAATAAATAAATAAATCTCTAAAAATGAATTAAAACAATGAAATAATATTTAACAGAGGCAAGAAAAATAAAACAAACATCTATGAAATGGCATCAAAAAGTATCACACATAAATAGGATCCAATGATTTTTTTAACAAAAATGTTAACAAAGTTAATAAATCATTAGTAATAAAATTGAGGAAAGAAAAACAAAAGTAATACCAATAACTAGTTTGAGTAATTGAAACAGAATCACTGTTTTATAGAGATACTAGGAGAAATGTGTGAAATTCTTGAAAATAAATTTTGACTGAAAAGATGAAAATCCACCATATTTTGAAAATCAAATTTACAAAACACAAGCACAACATAAAACAGGAAAACCCCTTTTTAAACCCAGAAACTTGAGTCACATTTTGAAGATTCCAAACAACCAACCAAGAAAAACACACAATCAAGTTTTCAGGCCCAGCCTTACAGAATGATCCAAACTTTTCAGGAAAAAAATCTACATTTCCCAGACCTACACAAAGTAGAAAATCAGAGAACATTTTAAAATTTCTATTGGAAAATCAGCATAATATTGATGCTGACCAGGACATGAAATAAAAATCAAGTTTTTTAAAAGCATCCATTTCATAAGCCAAGCTATAGGTATCCTAAGCAACATATTAACGTAATAAATTAAATTACATAAGAAAATATGTCAATAGCAAGAGAAATGTAATAAAAATGCAACAATAGTAAAGGTTCTTGGGCAAGTCATCCAAATAGGTAAAAATTACAAGAGGAAAATCATAAGATCATGTAAACCATTAATAACGTTCAGATTCTAGGAAAAAATTAACTGCTAGCAGAACATTAAGAAAATAAAAGCCAGTGACCTCCTTACTCTGATCAAGACTGAAAGGAACCTACAATGGACAATGTAACTAATACAGGATCATTGGATGCCCCCTCCCCCATCCTGGGAATAAGCCTAGAACACAATACCAGCACTATCATTCTTCAACTTTCTAGTGCAGGAGTAAGAGAGCTATAACAGTAAGAAGAAATTCTATGGCTCAAAGATCAATTTCTTTGCAACAAAATAAGAATATATTGGATTATGTTTATATGCAGAGATGATCCATGAAATCTAAAAACAAACTGATGATGAAAAAAAGATCAACATATTCATAATACACAAAATATATAAAATCCATTGGATTACTAAGTGCAGCAGGGAACTAATAGAAAACAATATTAAAGGGCAATAGGCAGACTAGAAGGAAAATCTGCAAGAGAAATGGAAAAAAGGACTAAAATATATGACATCCTTAAATATTCTTCAAATCAAAATGAAAACACATGACTGAAAAGAAAAACGTGTCAATATATCATAAGAAAAAGACTCAGAAGTCGAGAAACAGCTACCAAATTGTAACTGACCTGAAGTAGGCTGCTGCAACCTTCAGGAAGGATCCTCTCAGGAGCACAGACCCAGGAGGAAGAAGGGAGCCCAGCAGGTGGCAGGACCAGCAGGTGAAAATCCCTCCCTCAGCTGGGAGGGTGGCATCCTGGAGGACACAGCTTTGAAACTGAACCCAGGACTCAACCCTGCTTTTCCCACCTATCCTGCCCTAAAGGTACATGTCTGCCCTACAGAGGATGCTGATTGGCTGTGCTCTTTATGACATTGTGCTTGCCCACAGCTATCCAAACTGTCCACTCAGGAGCAATTGGGAGAACAATACACAATCAGGCAGGATGTTGGCGCCAGAGTAGTCTTCCAGTTTCGGCTGAAAAGAGAGGTCCAGGGAGAAGGTTCCATGGCTGGGAAACTCCCAAGGTAACCAAAGTCTGCCGTTTCCTGATCTCCCTTCACCTTAGGACATGTGGCAATGGTGAGTCTGGGGGACAGGGAGTGCGGGGTGGGGGAAGGCAAAGTCGGCAGAATTTGATGGAAAAGCCTCATAAGACTAACAGAGCTCACAGAGGTCCTCTCTGGGCCCCCTCTCACTACTAGCTCCTCACTTCCTTCACCCTGCTCTGGTCTGCAGTGTGGGGCCTGGACTGGCACCTGGGACTCCAGGCTCCCTGCGCTTTCTTGCAGGGACTTGTCAGCCCAGGAGCTGTCTTTAGGCAGCTGTGTGGCTATTGTCACTTGGCTTTTCAAATTGTGCAATGGGGAGGATCCGGACTGGTGGCCAGATGGTTCATGCAGGCAGGGAGCTGTTGCTTATGTGGTCCTTGGTTCCTCTTTTCTTCCAAGAGTTGACCTTATTCCTCTGAGTTTTCTGATTTTGTTGGAAGCAAGGTCTCAGTGCGTAGACCTTGACCTCTCAGCATACCTCTTTCTGGGGGTCTGACTCCATTTTCTGTTGCCAATAATAGTGTTAGAGACTAGGCAAGCAAACAACAAAGCATTTTATTAGGATCAAAGTTTTTGGTGCAAGTCTTAGGGGGACAGGAGGACTCTGTAATTTGGTACTGGGATGTCATCATGGTCCTTACACATTACTTTGACAGGGTGTCATCTGTATTGGAACTTTCAAAATAAAAAGTTTAGCTAGTCAAATTTATAAGTGTTTCAAAATTATTTTCTGTTCTGTGATAACCTTCACAATCACAAATATATAAGGCATAACTTAGATTACAAAGTGATTTTTAATTTATATTTTATGTTAAGTAAAGATTTCAAAAAATAGTATAAAAAGACCTTTCCCTTAACAGTCAAGACAAGGGCTTTTCAAAGTCATTGGTTCTCAAACTCATATTTCCCTTTGGTACATTGCCTTTTAGGTAATCTATTAGTTATCACAAGAAAGGGCCCAGGGGGTTTATTAAAACTTTAAAAAGCTCATTTTATTCATTCCCTCACCTTTCATCCACTGTCTATCCTCAAATGCTGACAACAGCTGGGATTGAGCCATTCTGAAGTGAAGATCCCAGAACTCAGTCTGGGTAGCAGAGACCCAAGTTGTAGAGCTATCATCTGCTGCCTCCTAGGGTACATTTTAGCAAGAAGCTGTATTGGCAGTAGAGTGGGGTCTCAAACCTGTGCACTCAGACTTAGGATGTTGGCCTCCAAGGAGCTATATTAAGTGCTATGCCAAAATGCTGACTTAGCTATTATTTTTAAAAGAACCCTCGTTGCAGGTCAAACCAAATCTCCTGGCTCTGATGTCTAATAGCCCCTGAAATTAAGCTCTCACTATCTCACTGCCCTGGAAAATTCCCAAGCACAAGCATTCAAGGAGTGTTCACAGCAGCAGCTTTCTGCCACATTACTAAGTGTACCACGTGATGTTCTCCCTGACTTCCCTTTATCCATTATCCGCCAGCTGGTACCCAATCTGTCCATGCACAACAAAAGCAGAAAACTCTACTTGATGCTGTCCTGAAGGAGGCTCCTAAGTTGATGCATTTCAGGGAAATCTCATGGGTTCCTCTGGATCTTCCTTAACACTGATTAGGCTCATCCAACCATATAATCACCAGATAGTCACCAGTGGTAGTCCCACTGGCATACTAGGTCTGAAACCCCACAGGCACTCCTCTGGATGACAGTTACCTTTTACTGACTCATGACATAGATAATTGTGGCCTGATTGGGCACTGAATTATAGAGCATGCTCTCTTCAATTCATTATTGCAGTACATAAGCCCTGCTGGGTCACTGACAGACTTAGGATAATTTCATGGTCAACATTATTAATGCAGGACCCATGTTTTCCCATGAAATCTGGCATTGTTCCTCCTCACTTCTCATTTACCATTTCTGATCCTTGGCATGCATTGAATTTGTGATAGTCCAACATCTTTCTCCAGTATTTGTCTGATTTTACCTATCTAAACTGTTGAATTAAATCTAGATATGATGGAGTTCACAATCTCTGATTCCTGCTTCATTTATTTTTAAGAGAAGGCCTCAAACAGATAATACTATTTAAAATATAAACCCAGTATCATTTACCAACTTTCAAAATTGATAATATTATCTAATATCCATTGCTTCTGACATGTAACATAGATTCTGACTTAGGTATAGTTGGAAGGATGGTTAGAGGGTTTCATTTGTAGCTACTCTTAACACTGGAGGCCACGGAACCAATGTTGTGGTCCTTCCCATTACCAAGTATTTTGCCTCCATTTTACAATTTGAGAGCAAAGAGGTTAACCATGTTGGGTTAGGGGAACCAGTAGACTCTTTAAAAACTTACCTTGGACTAGAGCACTGTTTTCTACCATAGTCACTATTATTTTGGAATCTTAACATTCAAATTGCTGTTTGAGTTCCCAGTGTTTATGATGTTCCCTACCATGAGGAATGACCCACAGAAAAGATCCACCTCTGTGATTCTCAGCAGTAACAGTGCCATTCTCACCAACACCAATTTTATTGCCTTTTTTTGACAGGCAGAGTGGACAGTGAGAGAGACAGAGAGAAAGGTCTTCCTTTACTGTTGGTTCACCCTCCAATGGCCACTGTGGCTGGCATGCTGCGGCCAGCGCACCATGCTGATCTGAAGCCAGGAGCCAGGTGCTTCTCATGGTCTTCCATGCAGGTGCAGGGCCCAAGCACTTGGGCCATCCTCCACTGCACTCCCAGGCCACAGCAGAGAGCTGGCCTGGAAGAGGGGCAACCGGGACAGAATCCGGTGCCCCGACCGGAACTAGAACCCAGTGTGCTGGTGCCACAGGTGGAGAATTAGCCTATTGAGCAACAGCACTGGCCAATTTTATTGCTTTTGTAAATGGAATGTCTTTGGGCCTCTTGTAGAACATAGTCATTTTATGACATTTTCAGCTGTCTCAATTTAGGAACTGTACCATAATTCCTGTGAGATTTTGATTGTTTCTTTCTCTATCACAGAAATTCAGGTATTTCCACCTCCCTTAACATGGAGTGTTTTTGGTTCAAGTTTTCAAATGTCATCCTAGTATTACCATCATCTTTTGGGACCTTTGATAATGGGTTAAAACCTTTGTTGTGGATGAGTGTTCTCACATTGAGAAATCCTCCCTTTTCTAACTTTTTTCCTCTACCCTCCAGACTCAGTCTCATGCACACTCTGCCACTCCTGATAATACATATTGGCTAGGCCTTGCAACTATTTCTTTTGAGACAGAGCACTTTTTCTCATAGCTGGGCCCATTAGCATGAAAAGATTATTTGGTCTTGAAAGCTACTGTTAGGAAGAGTAGATGCAGTGAAATCCCAAAATGAAATCTATTTCTGGGTAGCAAACTCCTTTCTATCCCTAAGACATATGTGATATTATAATACTATATTGACATAAGTTCATGAATTAACAATGGCCACAATTTGAGCAATTTTAGAAAGTCCATTGTCTGGGGACTAGTTAGGCAAGAGAGTATAGTTAATTCTACCAGCCAAAGACCATTTCCCTCAAGAGAAAGGAGCATAGCAGGTTATACTATCATCAGGATTATGTGAGTATATTATAAGGCTTCATTGGAGTACTATCATAATTTAGTCTTTTTTTAATAGCCTTTCTTGCTTTACCCCCATAACCACCTGTTCAGTTAATATTATCAACATTAAAATCATAGTTATGTTAAAATGCTTTATAGTCAGTTATTAATTTTAGATTAATCCGAGATGTAAACTAACTTTCATGGGTGTGCATTATCATAATTGTAGCTAGCTGAATCATTTCGAAGCTTTCTGCTCTTCTAGGACAAATTTATAAAACCAAAAATTAAAGTTTAATATACAGTTTTGTCCTTATTGCATATAACAATGTGCATAAAGTGTGTTATGTCCTAGAAACAGGATGATCATAAAAATGTGCAATATAAATATTACAGCTAAAAGTGCTTAACATATACATTAAACTATAAGTCAGTATTCATTAGTGCAGTTGTCTATCTGAATTTCAAGGATCTGAGTTATGCTATATAATTCTAGCAAGTCATCTGATTCAGAAGAGAACAAGTCCTATACATGATGTCCTAGACTGTTTATATACTCCACTGGAATTGTGCTAACAGTGTCAAACTTCCTAAGAAACATACACTCTAAACTTACTACTTATTCCCCTTTCAAATACTCTATTTTTAATTGATTGCTCGTAGCAAAATGTTTCTGCATAGAGCATAAATGATCTTAATATGATAAAACATGCTGTAATTAACATATTCCAATCATAAACATCACTAAAAAGGAGAACTCAATGCTCTGTTGAGGAGTAATGATTCATGGATGTATCTCAGTGAACCCCTGGTGGTGGAACATGTTGTGGACCATATGAGCATCAACATATTTGCAAGTTTTCAATTAATCACATAAAGTGTATAATAATTAGGGTGAAGGCAAGATGGCGGAATAGGAAGGGAGCACATTGATAGTTCGGCAAGACACAGGTTAATAATAGTGGAGATACTGCAGGGTCAAGGAAGAGTAGGGGAAGAAACAGCAGAGGAAACTCTTCCGGAACTAGTGATTCACAGTGGACCTGCGTGGAGAGCGTGGGAGCCCAAGTTCGGGACACCAGCGGCAGACTCAATGCACCAGCCCTGGAACGCGAGGTGAGCCGAACCTCAATAGCCCGAGACACCAGCGGGCAAGCAGAAAGAGGAGGCTAGAGGGAACGAGGCTTGAAATTCCGTGGGGAAAAATTCACCAGGCTAACTAGAAGAGAGAGAGGAAAAAAAAAGTGACCGATACGGACACAATTTCTCTCTCTCCGCTCACCCCTCAAAGGCGAGCAAGACAAAGAGCAGGTGCCATTTTGGACATACTTCATAAGCAGGGCGACCTCAGGTCTGCACCGGCCCTGAGCCTAGCAGAAAAATTTGACTCTGGGGGGAGGGGTGAAATAACGGGAGATTAGCATCTAACTTGGCAACCCAGTGGGAGACTGCAGGAGAATTGGAGCCCACACTGAGGGCAACAGAGATTCCATGTATGGTCCTTGGGAAAGAGCTTCCAATCTCTGGCTCCTGTGGGTATATCATTTGCCTGCTAACTACCTCCAATTACGTTCAGCTGTGTTGAATTACTTCCCTTTTGAATCAAAAAAAAAAAGAAAGAAAGAAAGAAAGAGAGATTTACCAAGCCTAACCTGGGAGTGTCATCTTTGACACACCCTCAACCCTGAGGAACCAAACACAGCTCTCAGTCCACACTCATCTCAAGCCTCTAAGGCTCCACCGAAAGCAGCCAGTCCACTTAATATAGAGCCATAGTGTAACAAGAAAAAACACCACAGCGAAGAAACCAAATATCTCCAACATGCCATACAACAAACGCAAAAACCGAGGTAACAAGAACAAGGAAGACACTATGACGCCCCCAAATGAAAAAGACACCCCAATTCAAGATGATGAAGATGATGAGATCGAAGAAATGCAAGAAGCGGATCTCAAAAAATTGATAAGAACATTAAGAAGTTCTCAAAAACAAATTCTTGAACTACTGAAATCCTTAATGGACAAGATAGAAAATCTCTCTCGTGAAAATGAAATATTAAGGAGGAATCAAAATGAAATGAAACAACTAGTAGAACAAGAAACTGTGATAGTGACGAGAAATCATAATGAAATGAAGAATTCAATAGATCAAATGACAAACACATTAGAGAGCCTTAAAAACAGAATGGACGAAGCAGAAGGGAGAATATCAGACTTAGAAGACAGAACAGGAAACAGGCAAACCAAAGAAAAGAAGAAGAAATTAGAAATCTAAAAAATATTGTCGGGAATCTACAGGATACTATTAAAAAACCCAACATTCGGGTTCTATGAGTTCCTGAAGGCATGGAGAGGGAGAAAGGATAGAAGGCATTTTCAATGACATACTAGCAGAAAATTTCCCAGGTTTGGAGAAGGACAGAGACATCTTAGTACAGGAAGCTTATAGAACCCCTAATAAACATGACCAAAAGAGATCCTCACCATGACACATTGTAATCAAACTCACCACAGTGCAACATAAAGAAAAGATTCTAAAAGGTACAAGAGAGAAACATCAGATTAATCTCAGAGGATCTCCAATTAACTCACAGCAGACTTCTCATCAGAAACCCTACAAGCTAGAAGGGAATGGCGAGACATAGCCCAGGTACTAAGAAGAAAAACTGCCAGCCCAGAATATTATATCCTGCAAAGCTCTCATTTGTGAATGAAGGGGAAATTAAGACTTTTCATAGCAAACAGAAACTGAAAGAATTTGTTGCCACTCGTCCTGCCCTGCAAAAGATGCTTAAAGATGTGTTACACACAGAAACACAGAAACATGGTCACCAATATGAAAGAAGGTAAAGGAAGGAAACCTCACAGCAAAAGATCACAGGAAGCTCAATTTCTCTTTGACATAGAATTAAACTCTGATGCTCTGTTAAAGCAATGTGTTAAAGTAATCTATTATGTTCTCTTGATGTCTGTGAAATTCTAAGTGTTCAAAAACAGCTGAATTTTTATTAAGAGCTATGGGTTATTTAAATATGTGCTTATTTTCAAAGATTTGAATAATCACCTTGTAACAATGATCAAATTTGGTCTATGTTATGTCATGATTTTAAGGAATCTTATTTCAACCAGATATTTTGGATTTTGAGCCTTCTTGGCATTCTTGACAGGCATTCAAAAAATCAAAGTTTCAAACAATCTGGACTCTAAAATTTCCAGTAAATCCTGGACTTTGGTTTTTCCAGTTTGGGCCCAACTGAAAAAATCAAAGGACCTATGTCTCTCATATTATAGAGACACCAACTAACCAGGCTATTTGGATTATATTAGAAGTACTGTGAAGCTGTGATGTGGTACCAAACTTTAAGTTTCTATAATGGAAAATGCTATTAATACAAATGTTTGAGAATTAAAAAGTCTAATGATCTTGTGTTACTAGACATGATAGTTATCTTAATGAGAAAGCCCCCGAGGCCAAAAGGGTTAAATACTTGTAAAATCCTACAGGTGCTTTCGAAAATACTGTGAAGTAAGCAAGTGCCTCTTGTTGGTTGATGAGTTTATAATTTTAAACGTGGCGACTTAAAGTCTTTTCTCATCCACAGTTATATATGATTTGCTGCTCATAAAAATAAAGTGTTGTTGGTTCTGTGTTTAGCTGTCCTCCTATAGGTTCCTATGGACTTTTTCCAGCCACTTTTATTGTATTCAGTACTTTGGGATGGCTCTGCAAAGAGATGAAGCCAATAATGTATTCACAGTACCAACTGAGAGAAAGTATGGTTAACTGAGGTTACTAAAAACAAAAAGCAATTCAAATCAATTGGCAATCTACAAAAAGAGTTAAAGATTTTAAAAGCTAGTATTAAAATTGCTATATTGGTCTATTATGCTATGTTATATGTGTGTACATATTGTATGTCCACATGGGGAAATTTTATTAAGAGTTTTATTTTAAATGGCTTCTAGATAAGATTGTCCATAAATTTAAGCTGCTAAAATCAATCAAAGATACATTTTAATTTGTGTGACCTGAATCTGTGTATCATATGTTTTAAACATGTTGGTAGAAAGAAACTAAAAACATTTTATATGGTTGTGCTTAAGTTTACTGGTTAAACAAACTACACCATGTTAGATATTTAAGAGGTGTTTTCAAATACATGATTCTTAAAATTTATAGAAGGCATTGGACCTTCTGGTAAATGTTTTATTAAGTTGTTATCTAATGGTTGAAATGGTTTGCTAAGTATTCATGTGATATTGCTATTGTCAGCAAGCGATCTAGGACTTGCTCCCTCATTTCTCTATTCTAAGCCCAACTTGTTCTTTCATTTCTCTATTCTCTTCAAGGTAGGAAACTAATTCTATTATGAAGGAATCTGTAGGATGCACAATTTAATCTTTAGACCTTATAAAAGAGATGGCTAACATTTTTCTGTAATAGCATAGCCAAAATAAGAACTTAAGTAATAATCTCATAGCTAGATTCATTTCGCCATCAGTGAAGTATACAGTAAGTAGAAAAAACCTCCCTTTCAGACCAAAGGGAAAGAAAGTTTTAAAGTGAGAATATAATTATCCTCATAGGCATTGTCTACCTTAGAAAAACTGCTACAGAACATGCCTGTGACTATAGACTTGTAGTTTAGGCCACCGAAGATTAGAGATGGGACTTGGGCACTCGCTTGACTTGCATCCTCTGGTCTGCTTTAACACAAACCGGGAGGAAAAGAAAACTAGGCATCAGAAGCAATGGGTGGCAGGCCTATTAATGGCTGATCTGTACAGTGATCTGCCCTCAAGGAGACCCAACAGGCCAGTCCACTGCAGTGGCTTTCAATGTGGTAAGCCTGGGCTTCAGCAGAAGTCAGCTTGTGAAGAGCCCTGGCAGCTCTGCAAGAGTTGGATCACTGGAGATGGACCTGCCCTGGAGTCGAAGGATGCCCAGGTCAGAGCCACAGATCTTATTGGCTCTAAGCTGAAAAGCCCTTCACTCGGCCCAACTTCCAAAGTGACCATTGCAGCTGAGGGGATGGTCAAGTAGGGTCAGCAACATTGCAGGCAGAACTGTAAATTTCTTGTTAGAGATGCCCCCTGCCTTGACCTGGCCAGCTCTCCTCCCAGGCCAGCCAAGTAATGAAAGTCAACAGAGTGCCTTCCCCTAGGAGGTTCACACCTCCCTTAGGATATACCCCTTGTGAAGAGATAGATAGGTCTGGGCCTCTCAATTTACAAGGCCTAAAGCCCACCAGATTATTATCAAGCCCCTTCTATCAGGTTCTATTTGCCTCTCAATCAGAAAACTTAATTGTAGCTTAGACAGTACCTTTCTTAGCTCCTCTAATAATGACTCTGTCCTTTGTTCTAGACCCTGTCTAGTGCACTCTGGCCTCATTCCTTTGTAATCATAACCTCTACTCTGCCTCCAATGGCTCTACTCCCAACCTGTGTGTACTGATGGTCCTCTTCCCCACTTAATGCTGTATAATTGTTCAAACCTGGTAAATGCCACTCTTAGGATCATTGGTTACTATCCTCACTCTGTCTTTTATGACCTTGTCTAAATATGAGCAGAGTCGGCCAACTTGGAAGGCTTCCATAGCCTTGGCAACTCATGACGACAGCCCAGGGTGGTTACTGGCGCCATAAACTAGAGTGTCAATTTGTTGGGTCAACAACAGGAGTCACTGTGCACTTGCTCCTCAAGTGGGATCTCTGTCCTTAATGTACTGTACATTTTGATTTAATGCTATAACTAGTACTCAAACAGTATGTTTCACTTTGTGTTTCTATGTGGGTGCAAACTGTTGAAATCTTTATACTAAATTGATCTTCTGTATATAAAGAGAATTGAAAATGAATCTTGATGTGAATGGAAGGGAATAGGGAGCGGGAGAGGGGAGGTTTGCGGGTGGGAGGGAAGTTATGGGAGGGGGAAGCCATTGTAATCCATAAGGTGTACACTGGAAATTTATATTCATTAAATAAAAGTTTAAAAAAGCACATAAAGTGTATAATAATTAAACTCAATAGACAATATAGCCAGTTCAAAAACTGCTAATCAAAGTGGAAAAAATTCCTCTTACATTAATAAGCACCAAATCACACGGGTTACACAGAGAGAGTTACACAGACAGAGAAGCAGAGGCAGAGAGAAAGGGGGTCTTCCATCTGCTGGTTCACTTCCCATTTGGCTACAACAGCTGGAACTGTGCTGATCCAAGGTCAGGAGCCAGGAGCTTCTTCCAGGTCTCTCACATGGATGCAGTGTCCCAAGTACTTGGGCTATATTCTACTGCTTTTCCCGGCTATTGCCGTGAGCTGGATTGTAAGTGGAGCAGCTGGGACTCGAACTGGTGCCCATATGGGATGCCATCACTGCATGTATCAGCTTTACCTGCTATGCCACAGTGCCACCCCATGATTAAACTTATAATGAACATTTTAGAGATGAAATATAAAATGTATAAAAAGTGGGGGCTGACACTGTGGTGCAGCATGTAAAGACATCTTCTGTATTGTTGACATTTCATATGGGTGCCCATTTGAGTCCCAGGTATTCCATTTCTGATCTGTCCCCCTGCTAATGTGCCTGGGAAAGTTGCAGAGCTTGGCTGAAGCGCTTGGGCCCCTACACCCACATGGGATACCTGGAAGATTCTCCTAGCTTTTGACCAGAAACAGCACCATTTTACCTAGCAGCAGTGCTCAAATAGAATGAAGTACAAGCTATGCATGGATTTCAAAAATTTTGCACCAAAATAAGTCCATTTTTTTATGAACTTCTTGAGGTCTCAGTGTATATAGGACCATATGGACCAAAAACAACTTTTCCTTTGCTTACATTTATTATTTTAAAGAAAGTTCTAGGGATGGTGCTATGGTATAGTGGCAATGCCTGAAGTGCAGGTATACATTATGAGTACCCATTTGAGACCCAGGTGCTCTACTTCTGATCCAGCTCTTTCTATGGCCTGGGAAAGTAGTAGAAGATGGCCCAAGTTCTTGGAACCCTGTACCCATGTGGGAGATCAGCCAAGTTTGAGCTATTGGCCATTTGGGGAGAGAACCAATGGATGAAAGTTCTCTTCCTCTGCCTCTGCCTCTCAGTAACTCTGCCTTTCAAATAAATAAATCTTTTTAAAGAAAGAAAGTTCTGTGGCTGAGTAGTGTAGAAAATTCTAGTGCCCCCTCTCTGTCACTCCAATTGGCTCAACAATGGAAATTCATTGCATGACACAAGGATCCTGGTGCAAGTTTTCTGAATGTGACATTTAGAGTTCTAATCATCTCTAGTGCTGGGTGGCAATTCTGTCCTTATTCCCTTAGTTGAACTTCAGGAGGGCCAATGTGTGCTGTGACTAATGTGGTTTTAAATTCTGTCTCTTGTCATAATGTCCCAGACTTCCAGCAGAATTTCTCCCTACACAGTAAAGATATTGTGGGCTATGTTCTTCCTGGTGCCAGCAGATAATATGTTTGGGAAGCAATAAAACAACGTGGGCTTATGTTTTATCAAAAAACGAAAAGAATTTCATTGCTTGAGTTCCTATTTGGAAGTGGGAATTATCCTAATTTAGTGTTGCTTTTCTCATATAGGATTCCTGGAACAAGAAAGAGAGACAGACTACCAAACAGTAGTGTATATGAGCTGAGAGAAACTATGGCAATTAATTAACCCCTTCATTTTTTACATGGAAACTTGGAATCATGGACTAGAAAATTATCTTCCGTTCCTAAGTGTAGGACTCTACTTGAGGGTTTCTCACTCCCAGGGCATATTGTTTTTCCTATTCCTCAAGATGGCAGAGAACCCCTCCTGTGGTGGGAAGGTACAACTTTAGGAACAAAGCAATATGCGAGAACACTCTAACACAAGCATCCAAGCATCTTGGTTCTTTCATCTTTGATGTAGGTGACCTTTTAAAATGAGGGTGACTGTCCGTTTGTAAGTTTGTAAGCTGTAACTAAGCATCTGTGTGATTATTGAAGGTAGTTATTAGGTTTGAACATTTGTATTCATTAGAATTTGATGATAATTACTCCCACTCACTTTTTCCCCTTTATCTATATTCCCACATTTTTTTATTATCTAACTCCTCTGTCACAACCAAATGTTACGTTTCCCCACATGTTTGATGATGTATCTGCTCTCTTTTGCTGAATCATGTAAACTCTAATTTAGGGGTTGGCAAACCGTGGCCTGTAGGTTAGATCTGACTAGCACCTATTTTATTAATAAAGTTTTATCAGAACAGAACATTGCACACCTATTTATGTATTGCTTAGGACTAATTATGGCTGATTTCAGGTTACTATGGCAGAGTGAGAAATCATAACACAGACAGATAAACCCACACACCTAATGTAGAAAATGATTGCTAAGCTCTGTTCTGGTATCTTAGTCTATTTTACTTTTAAGTTTGTGAATTAGTTTATATCAACCCTTCATTGAACAACAGATGAAAAAGAAATGGATATGGTGTTTCAGCAGGGTTAAGATTTTTCAGGAAACCTAATCCCTCTATACACATCAGATTAAACTCACTATCTGGGCAATGAGGCTGAAACAGTTTTATTGGAAGCATATGAATTTGACTTCTTGTGGGTCAATATCATTTGATTTATGCAATTCTTTATGTTTCAATACAGTAATCCACCTCACATAATTTTCTTATGTTCTCACCTGTCGGAAGAACCTGCTGTCACTGGTAGGGACTCACTGGTCTGCAAGGCTCAGTGCCAGCATCCTCCGACAGGTTTTATTATTGGCATTTCCATCTCTCTTCAGATTGTTGATAATAGTCTTTGCACTTCTGTTTAAGAACATGTTGACATACATGTCCTTCTTAGTTCTCGAATGGAACTCTTAATATCAAGTCAATATATCCACCTGGGGAGGAAGAAGCAGATTAAGTGTCCAGATATCTCTAACAATATCCATGCTGCTAATTTCCCTGACCTGATGAGAGCTCAATGGTGCGACAGCTTCATGGGCAATGTACTCAGCACTTACACTGAGTTTATTCCTGCTGTTGTAGCAATCAGACTGTGTGAGATAGTTTGTCAAGGATCACTTATTCTGGAAACTCATTTACACCATAGAATGAATACACTTACTCTCTTTTCATTAACCTATAGCCTATATTTATTAGTGACTGAATAGTTTATTGAATAAAAAAATTGAGGTGACTCACTGGGTTCTAGAGCCTGTGTTTTGTGCTAGAAGACAATTCCATAAGCAACAGGTTATAAACAGACAGAGGGAAAGATTAAACTTGGGGCAAGTTGATATAATCTCTTACAGTCACATGGATCACACTATCTGCAAATAAACCTAAAAAGCTATGATCCTGGGCCGGTGCCATGGCTCAACAGGCTAATCCTCCACCTAGCGGTGCTGGCACACCGGGTTCTAGTCCCGGTTGGGGCACCGGATTCTGTCCCGGCTGCCCCTCTTCCAGGCCAGCTCTCTGCTGTGGCCCAGGAGTGCAGTGGAGGATGGCCCAAGTGCTTGGGCCATGCACGTGCATGGGAGACCAGGAGAAGCACCTGGCTCCTGCCTTCAGTTCAGTGCGGTGAGCTGTGCACTGACCGCTGTGGCCATTGGAGGGTGAACCAATGGCAAAGGAAGACCTTTCATTCTGTCTCTCTCTCACTGTCCACTCTGCCTGTCAAAAAAAAAAAAAAAGCTATGATCCTATATGTGCAATCAGGACTCAGACTTTCATTAGTTTCACAGTTTTACTGAGTTTGTTCAATATTTTAGGTTGTTTGATATTAAATTTAATCACTGTAGAGATTGAAGCTTCAATTTTGCATTTTTCCCCCAAAAAATCTTTTTTTATAATGAGTTCAAATTTCATAAGTACAACTTTAGGAATGTAGTTATTCTTCCAAACATACCCACCCTCTCACCTCAACTCTCACCCCACCCCCTCTTCCCTCTACCATTCCCAGTCCTATTTTCATTAAGAAAAAAAATATTTTCCTCGACATTCCACTTGAACCTTGTGGCAGAACTTTGATCAATTCCACATGTTTTTGAGTTCTCCAAATATAGAAAGCAATTTTTCAAAGACTATAAATACAAAATGTTTTAACACAGATTACTGTGGTGATGTTCTGCAACAATACAAGCAATTCTTTCTAGGAGATTTAAGGTCAAAGAAAGAAATAAGTGACCTTCCATGAGGCAGGAGAAAGAACACTAGGTTTAGGAAGTTGGTTTCCTGTTTTCTGGACCTGACTCCACCATTTAAATGCTGTGTTATCTCAGACATACTTCTCAATCTATAGTTTAGAAGTTACTAAAGTGTAATTTGAGTTGATATATGCAGTCAGAGACGTCTACCATTTTAGAAATGAAATGGCATATATTTGAGGCTGGCGCTGTGGTGTAGTGGGTAAAGATGCCACCTTCAATGCAGCATCCCATATAGGCACCAGTTCTAGTCCTGGCTGCTCCACTTCAGATACAGCTCCCTGCTATAGCCTTGGAAAGCAGTAGAAGATGGCTTAAGTCCTTGGGCTCCTGCATCCACATAGGATACCTGGAAGAAGCTCCTGGCTCCTGGCTTCAGATCAGTGCACCTCCGGCCATTTTATCCAATGGGGGAATGAACCAGCAGATAGAAGATTCTATCTCTGCCTCTCCTACTCCCTCTGTGTAACTCTGACTTTCAAATACATAAATGTTTTAAAAAGGTCAGTCAAATAGCATTTCCCTCATATATTTAATTGCAGATCACAAAGAACTGATGGCAAGTAAAATTATTAATTATTATATTAGTATTTTGTACTTCATAAGTAACTAGCCACTAGATCACCATAGATTTTGAAGATATGCAGGAACAAATATCCTTCTGCCAATAATGCTAATTAGGGAATTAATATAAGTGTTTTCCTCACATAACACTAATTTATGACTCTCATTCCAACATAATTATTATCATGGATCTCTTTCATTCTTAAAATTGTTGCAGTGAAAATGATAAATTATGTGGCCACTTTAAGTACAATCCAAGTAGAACCTGATAGTAATTTAAAAAATATGATTAAATATGATTAAAACTGAAGGCCCTTTATTACTGCATAGTGTGCTAAAAATAAACAGTCCCGCCCATCCCTATCACTTTATAGTTCCACCAAACGTGATTGAAAACATAATTGACCTAACAAAAGGTTAGGTCTGAAGATTGAGGATTATAGTCAGGTTTGGAATTAATCTCCCAATATGGAGGTTTCTTTTAGTCATTAGTCTATATTTACTTCCTTCCTATCAAAAACCAAATAAAAGCACTTTAGACTTGCCAAGTGTAAAAGTACCATTTTAATTTTTAGTCAAACTCATTAGAGGTATTTTCTTTTTTTTTGACAGGCAGAGTGGACAGTGAGAGAGAGAGACAGAGAGAAAAGTCTTCCTTTTTCCATTGGTTCACCCCCCAAATGGCAGCCTGCGCATCACGCCAATCCGAAACCAGGGGCCAGGTGCTTCTCCTGGTCTCCCAAGTGGGTGCAGGGCCCAAGCACTTGGGCCATCGTCCACTGCCTTCCCAGGCCACAGAGAGCTAGACTGGAAGAAGAGCAACCAGGACAGAATCTGTCACCCCGACCAGGACTAGAACCTGGGGTGCCGGCGCCACAGGCAGAGGATTAGCCTAGTGAGCTGCAGCGTCAGCCAAGAGGTTTGTTCTTTGTTTTCCTTATCCTTTGTTACCTTTGAAATCAGCCACTCTCCAGAAGAGACATCCTCCTTCTTTCCTGGCTTCAATGAACTGGAAAGACTACCTGGGAGGATTTATATCTGTGATAGGGAAAGAAGGAGAAGATGGTAGGCATTGCCATTTTGCTTGGCTTCATTTTCCTTTTGATGAGAATTCTAAGCAACTGACTCTATGTCCAGTATCAAGTGAAGAAAAAAGCCAATGTATGCAGTTAGTATTAACAAAACCCTCCAAGACTCTGACATATGTGTGTGTATATATATATATTCCTTTATACAGAAAGTTTAGCAGATCTTTTCCTGTTATTTTGAAGTCTTACAAGTTTGTAAACTGCAATAAATACAAAATTTTGTCTCTGAGCTCCCAGAAGGGGCTCCCAGAGGGCTGGTTGTGTCCTTAATGTGTGCCTGGGATATGCATGTGTTAGCACATGCAGGGATGTGTGCATGTGTAACTGTACTTCTTGTTTCAACATTACCCTTTGCCTAGAATTATTTATTGACCTGTTTTTCTCCTCAGTTTCACTGTAAGGTGACTTGTTTTGTGCTGCATCAACTTAAGGAACCCTGCGCCCTGGGGGCCCATGCTGGTGTTGTAGTCCTGGATCATTAAAGTAAAGAACCCTCAGGTAATCGACAGAACCTGGTGCTATCAGCTCAGTGCATAGAAAAACTAACTGTTGCTTTTCACTCACTGTCTCCCCCTTATTAGACATATTATTACTACAACCTCTGCTTGGACCTTGGAAAAAATCCCAGGGTCCCATGCTTAGGTTCCAGCTTCACCATGTTAGCCCACCACTTGATTATATTGGGCTCTCTCATGGAACCAGTATCTCTATACTAATGAAATCAAAGAGTCAAAGCAGGAATGATTCTTCCCCATTCAATTGTTAATGGTATTCTCTATCATAGGCATTCTCCTGAGTTCCACTGATGGGAATGGTGGTTTCATCTGATTACTATCCAACTCTCTTTTCTGCCAGCCTGACTGTTCTCAGGGAGTCAGAGACAAACTGGGCAGCCTTAATGGTTTGGCTGTGATAACCGCCACTTTCAGGCTCAAAATCAGACTCAGTCATGATCTTAAGTAAACAAATCATGACTAGAGAGTAAGTCTTTTTAAGTTACAGTAGAATTTATAGTCTTAATTCCTAATCTCCTTCTGTATTCTCCCCAGTGTAAGTCCTGACTTAGTGATCTGTCTGCTTTGTATTCCAGGACATGTTGGTGGTTTTTGTTAGAAAATATTTCTGCCTTTGTACTGTAAGTCATCATGATAGTTACAAATTACAGGATGGCAGGCTTTCAATGCTACAGGGAGAGAGAGTGTTCTGCTAGAATGAAGGTGCTTATAAGCAATATCTACCAGATTTGGTGACCTTATTTCTTATGTTCTCCTAAGCCATCCTGCATTTTTTCTTATTGATCTAGTTTTATTTCAAAACTGGTGAATCAGGAATATGATTTTGAATTCTATGTTTTATATAGAGTTTAGCCTCTGTTGATGACTAATGGGGGGGAGAGAACACTTCTGTTGGTTCACTCCCCAAATAGCTGCAAAGTCAAGGCTAGTACAGTCTGAAGCAAGGATCCCAGTTCTCCATACAGATTTTCCACATGAGTGGCAGAGACCCAAGAACTTAGGCCAATTTCTGCTTCCTTCTGAGGCATATAAGCAGGGTCCTAGATCAGAAGTATGGCAGTAGAGCAACTGGTACACAAAACAGCATCCATATGGGATACTGGCATTTCAGCCAGTGGCTTAACCCACTGCACCACAATGCATGCCCCCTCTCTTATTTTTCATTCTATTTATTAATCAAATTGGATCATTTGTAGGAATTCTCATATGCTGATCTTGGTTGATTGTGTCCTTTAATGTTCCCTTGTAGTCTGTAATTCTTGTAATCTAATATTTAGACATAGAGACTCAATATGATTCAAGTTATTTTTTTCAAAAGGATTACAGGTACAGTGTTGTGTAAGTCCCTTATATTACTGTTAAAGTAATGCAATAACAGGTCGTTTGAATATTAGTGATATTAACATGGACCAGTGGGTTTGTGAACCATTCTAATCCAACTATCATAAAGTTCTATCACAGCCTTTTATTTAATGTTATCCATTAAGAATTAATCCATTAAGAATTAATTGCTAGGGCTGGTGCTGTGGCATAGTGGGTAAAGCCACCACCTGCATTGCCAGCATCATATATGGGCTCCAGTTCAAGAATCAGCTGCTCCAGTTCCAATCCAGCTCTCTGCTATGGCTTGAGAAAGCAGTGGAAAATGGCCCAAGTCCTTGGGCTCCTGCACCCCTGGGGGAAACCTAGAAGAAGCTCCCGGCTCCTGGCTTCAGATCGGCATAACTCTGACTGTTGTGACCATTTGGAGAGTGAACCAGTGGATGGAAGACCTCTATCTCCTTCTGCCTTTCCTTCTCTTTCTGTGTAACTCTTTACTTTCAAGTAAAATAAATATTCTTTAAAAAAAAGAATTATTGCATGGATTGTGAAAGGATAGCTGTCCAATTTTTACATTTCTATTTTAGCTAATTTTTCCTTTATCAGCAAAAAATACATGAGAAAAGGTTTTATTTATTTATTAAGCGACAAAACTTTAAGTTGATATCTAATTTCATTTGCAGGTACCTTTGAGTTGTTTTGGTGGTGGTGTTTTTTATACAGTCTCATTATGAAATTATATAACTGATATTTATGAATATATAATGTATCTTAATTCATTGTCATCATTATTCTCCTTATTTGCATAATTCTCAGACCAGTTGGAACCTCTTATAGTTGGTTTCTGTCTATTATTTGTCACGAGCAATGAGGATTTTTTAAAGATTATTATTAATTTAATTGAAAGTCAGAGTTACACACAGAGAGAAGGAGAAGCAGAAAGAGGGAGAGAGAGAGAGAATTCTTCCATCCACTATTTCACTCCCCAACTGGCCACAACAGCCAGAGCTGTGCCAGATCTGAAGCTAGGAGCCAGGAGATTCTTCTGGGTGCAGGGTCCCAAGCACTTGGGCCATCTTCTACTGCTTTCTCAGGCCATAGAACTGGATCAGAAGTGGAGCAGCTTGGACAAAAACCAGCACCCATATGGGATGCTTGCACTGCAGGCAGCAGCAGCTTTACCTGCTACACCACAGTGGTGGCCCCAAGCAAGCCATGAGGTTTTTGAAAGTTTCCCTGGTTTCAGAAATCACACAGTGTTCTAGTGTACTTCCTGTCCATACCTAGAGTCAGTTATTTCTTTGAAGATTCTTGATTACTTTTAGTGGGAGATGGTATTTACAGATTCTAAAATCTGTACCCATTATTCCTTTTACATATCATGTATATTCAGGACACTGTAAACCTAAGAAGTGCTAGCATTTGCCAATTTCTTCATATGTGTTATTCACTCCCCAAATGGCCACAACTGCCAGAACTGGGATGATCTGAAGCCAAGAGACAGGAGTTAATTCTGGATCTCCCATGTGGGTACAGGGGCCCAAACATTTGGACCATCTTCCACTGATGGTACTTGGCCATCAGTCAACAGCTGGATTGAAAGAGGAACAAACAGTATAGGACCTGATATGGGATGCTGGCATCCCAGAGGCTTAGCATAACATGCCACAGTGCTGGCCCCATAAAACAATCAGCCTTAAACCATAGAAAAATCTGACAAGAGAATGGGGAACTGCTAGGATTGGAGTAATGTAGCTCTCAGATTAGAAGAATATAGATGGGCCAGCAGTATGGCACAGTGGGTTAAGCCACTGCCTGCAGTGCTGGCATCCCATATGGACACCTGTTCAAGTGTCAGTTGCTCCACCTCTGATCCGGCTCTCTGCTATGGCCTTGGAAAGCAGTAGAAGATGGTCCAAGTCCTTGAGCCCCTGTACCCATGTGGGAGACATGGAAAAAGCTCCTGGCTTCTGGATTTGGAATGGTGCAGCTCTGGCTGTTGCAGCCATCTAAGGAGTGAACCGGTAGATTGAAGATTCTCTCTCTCTCTCTCTCTCTCTCTCTCTCTCTCCCTCTGTATAACTCTGCATTTTAAATAGATAAATAAATCTTTTAAAAAAAGAATGAATATAGAGCTTACTTTTTGTTTTGAAACTATTTGTCAACACACACTTGGACATACATTCAGATAACATGTTGGGTAAGGAAGATGGAAATTAAGTAGTAGTATGTACCTAAGGTGAGGAGTCTAACAGAATTCCCAAACCACATTCATTTGGAAACCTAAAGGACAAAGCTCTCCAGGTAAAGGTATACCAATAGTAAGCTCATCTATTATTCAGCCTAAGTAACTCCTGAGAAGTTTGAATTGGTAAAAGAGTTTCAAAAATTGGTATCTGGATACTGAGCCCCTACATATTTACAGCTGAGAATACATAGCCTAAGCATCCAAGGATCATCAACCCTTGAAGTTGAACCAAAGTGGAGTACAAGAAGTAGGATTTAAGCTCTGGCATAAGTAACAAAAATCTATCTCCAAGGCAAACACTTTTCATACAAGATATCAGGACATCCCAAAACATTATGTTCAGGGTAATGACCATTAGAAGTCAAAGAAAACCTGGCACATATGAAAATATGGACACATGAGCAGACTGAGTCACAACAATGCCCAGCAGAAACACATTGGTAGAAGTCAGACTGAAATTATCAGATGGACATTTAAAATGATTAAAAAATAAAAAAGCAGTCTTAAAAGTATTTGCAGGAAACAAAAAAAACTAAATATATAGAACTTTGAATGATTAAGGTTTCTACTTAAAAAGTTTGAGAGCTTACAACCCAATTATGTTTAAAAAGTTTGAGAGCTTACAACCCAATTATGTGAACCATTACCTCTGCATCTCAGGGTCTGCATTACCAGGAAGCTGGATTCAAAATTTGGAGCCAAGGGGACAAGCCATTGTGGTGCAACAGGTTAAGTGATTGCCTGTAATGCTCACATCTCATATCTGAGTGCTGATTGAAACCTAAGCTTCTCCTCTTCCTATCCAGATCCCTGGTGATTCACCCAAGAAATCAGTAGAAGATAGCCCGAGTGCTTGGATCCCTGTCATCCATACTGGAGACCTGGATAGTGTTCCAGCCTCCTGGTCTCAGCCTGGACAAAGCATTAGCCATTGGAATCATCTGGGTGAGTGAACCAGTAGAAGGAAGATTCTGTATCTTTCCTTTGGTTTGTCACTCTGTCCATCATATAAATAAATCCTAAAGAAAAGGAAGCTATAGTCAGGAATAAAACCTAGGTAGTCCAATGTGGAAGACAGGTATCATATTCACTATGCTAAGCACACTCTAATTAGAACATTTTAAATAGAAAACATGATCAAATTTAAAAACTCAAAGGATACTTTAACAGCATCTTGACATACAAGAAAACAAAATTACTCAAACTAGGAGATAAAAAGAAATTATTGAGGGGCTGATGCGGTTCTATAGTAGGATAAGCCTCCACCTGCATCACTGATATTCCATATGGGCTCTGGTTTGGGTCTTGGCTGCTCCTCTTCTGATCCAGCTCTCTGCTAAGGCCTGGGAAAGCAGTAGAAGTTGGCCCAAGTGCTTTGGACCCTGCACCCAAGTGGGAGACCCAGAGGAAGCTCCTACCAATTGGTTTTGGATCAGTTCAGCTCTGGCCATTGTGGCCCTTTGGGGAGTGAACCAGCAAATGGAGCAGATGGAAGACTTTTCTCTCTGTCTCTCCATCTTTCTGTAAGTTTACCTCTCTCTGTCTCTGTAAGTTTACCTCTCTAATAAATAAATAAAATATTTTTAAAAGAAATTACTGATAAATTGGCAAAATGAGACAAAAATGGAAATGCAGAACACTAATTAGTATATTTTAAATAAAAATCAGGTAACCAAAGGTTAAAGCTGAAAGGATACATTTAACAGAATATTGACATACAAGAAAACAAAATTAGTAAAAATGGAAGATAAAAAGAATTACCTATATAGCAGCTGATTAAGGCAAAATGGAAATACAGATAATTTTGTTTCAATATATAAAAAAGAAATAAATGCTATCCTATAGTTCTTGACCCACAGAAAATGTTTTTCAAGAATGATATTTAAGTCAAACAAGAACTATCAGCAGAAGCAGAAATGAATGAATAATCTCATAATTTTAAATTTTGCAGAAAGCTATTACAAATTTAAATTTGATTAACACTGTAGATAAAATAGGCCTCAAACATATGAAGCAAGACTCCAAGTAGAAATAATCAAGTCACTTTTGATAGCTGAACACTTCAGTATAAGTTTTTCAATACCTCATATGTAAACAAAAAGAATACATTAACACAATAAGAAATATGAACATATTTAACCCATGAATTTTATACTTTAGACTAAATGCACAAACTTATAGGAAAATACTACAAAACAAATATAAAAAATGTAATTTGATTTAGTTGTATAATTATTACAGATATTGAAATTTAAATTTAAAACATTTCTAGAAGAGAATTCTAAAGCTACATTACTCTTAGTTCTTCCAGATTATGGGAGGAAAACCAAATAGTGATTTACACAAAGTAGCTGTCATTTTGCAGTATGTTCTATATGCTGCAATCCTAACCTCCCACTATTACAGTAGGAAGAGTTTAGGTTTTAGTGAGGTGATAAGGTCTCAAGTACAGAGGTATCATGGATTAGATTAATGGCCTGATTTAAGATGCTTTAAGAGCTACCTTGATTCTTTCACATTGGGACAGCACATTAAGAAGAACCTAGCAACAAGCCCTCACTATAAAGGAACCTGCCAAAGTTGGTTGTTGCCATCCCAACTCTAAGAAAAAGGAGCTCTAAGAAATAAATTTCTGCTGGTTTAAGTCTCCCTGTTTGTAGCATTTGGCTATTGGCATCTACATGGACCAAGGCTGTGACAGGTGACTCAAAAGTTTAAACTTTCTACAAGGTATAGCTCACCTGAGAGGTTATAGACTCTAGGTTATTTTGCTTGGTTGTTTTAAAAACAGGGCCTATACTTCATAAAAATAAATGTTACTTTGTAACTGGCCCAGTTCAGGCTTCTGTACATCTGCTTGCTTTATAATGACAAAGCCACAAGATAACACAGGTAGCACCAAGGTCAGTGACACCATGCCTGACCCTGACCAGGAACAATTGAATAATTGAATTGTTAAATTTTTCAATAAGGTTACAAAGAAACTGGCTGATTGGCTAACTACTTCTGGCTTCTGTATGCCTTCTTTCTGCTTGCACAAGCCCAGATACATGATTAAATGACTGATAAAAAGTAGGTTTTGCCTTTAAAAACCTCCTGCCACTCCAACTCAGTGCTGTCTTCTCCAGACTTGTTCTCTAAAAAGGCAGCTGCCAGATGGCTAAAAAAAACTCCTAGTTTGACCTCAAAAGTCTCAATGTGTTTTTTATCTGTGCACCCCACAACAAGGAAAGTTCTAATCAATCAAAAACACATTAGCCATTGGACTGGTGCTATGACATAGTGGGTAAAGCAACAGTGCCAGCATCCCATAAGGGCACTGGTTCAAGTCCTGGTTGTTCCCCTTCCATCCAGCTCTCTGCTATGGCTTGGAAAAGCAGTAGAAGATGGCCCAAGTCCTTGGGCCCCTGAACTTGTGTGGGAGACCTGAAATAAGCTCCCGGGCCTGGCTTTGGGTTGGCCTATCTCTGGCCTTTGCATACATTTGGGGAGAGAGCCAGTGAATGGAAGATATCTCTCTGTCTCTCTTTATTTCTCTCTTCTCTCTCTATTTTTCTCTTTCTGCCTCTGTCTCTCTGGAACTCTACTTTTCAAATAAATAAATCTTAAAAACATGCAGCAGCCCTTCTTAATTTATTGTATGAGGTCAACAGAGCCTTGATACCAAATTTTGATGAGCAAACAATTATAAGCCACTTTGTATTGTATACATGTTTTATTTTTATTTATTTTTAGATATAGAGTTATACACAGAGAAAGGGAGAGGCAGAAAAAAATGGTCTTCCATCTGTGAGTTCATTCAGAAATGGTTACAACAGCTGGAGGTGAGCCAATTTGTAGCCAGGAGCTTCTTCCTGGTTTCCTATGTGGGTGCAGATGCCCAAGTATCTGAGCCAATCTTCTCTGTTTCCCAAACCAGAGCAGACAGCTGGATTGGAAGTGGAGCAATCAAGACATAAATTGGCACTGATCCAGGATGCCAGTGCTGCAGGTGGACTCTTAACATACTATACCATAGTGTTGGGCCCAACATTGATTTTTAGAATTCAAAACATTAGGAAACTAAATTCCATGATACAAAGGTTAATTTTAATATTTATTTATTTATTTATTTTGAAAGTAAGAGGAACAGAGAGGTAAGAAGAGACATAAAGGTATCTTTCATCCATTGGTTCTCTCCCTACACAACCACAACAACCAGGGCTGGAGCAAGCTGATGCTCAGAGCCAGAAGCTTCATCCGGATCTTCCACTCATGTGGCAGTGTCCCAAGAACTTGGGCCATCTTCCACCACTCTTCCCAGGCCAGTAGCCCAGAGCTGCATTGCAAGTAGAGCAGCTGGGGTAGGAACTGGTGCCCATATGGGATGCCGGCATCATAGGCACTGGCTTTACCAAGTATGCCATAATGACGACTACACAAAGGTTACTTAGTAACAATCAACATGGATATATTAGAAGATGGGTTTAAATATTAACCAACAAAATATTTTACAATTTGTAATTAACCAGTATAAATCATGATATTAATAAAAGAACAAAATCATACAGCCACTTCCATTAACAGAAAAACATGATAAATTGAAAAAAAAGTCTTTAGTAACTAGAATAGGACAGGGATCCCTAATGTTGTAAAATAACTTTGAAGAAAACCTAACCTAATATTTTATTTTAAATATTTAAAAAATCCTCTCTAAAGCCAAGAATATTACATGACTACCCATTATCATTATTCTATATTACAATACAGAGCCCTTAACAAAGAAAATATATGGTAAGAAAGTAAAAACAACGATAGTTAAATTAAAATCATGTGGATATGTCATGACAGTATATGTAGCAAATCTAAAATAATAAGCTAACAGCCGGCACAGTAGTGCAGTAGGTTAATTCTCCACCTGCAGTGCCAGCATCCCATATGTGTGCCTGTTCTAGTCTCAGCTGATCCTCTTAAGATCCAGCTCTCTTCTGTGGCCTGGGGATAAAGTAGAAGATGGCCCAAGTCCTTGGCCCCCTGCACCCACATGGGAGACCAGGAAGAGGCACCTGGCTCCTGGCTTCAGATCGGCACAGCTCTGGTCATTGAGGCCATCTGGGGAGTGAACCAAAGGACGGAAGACCTCTCTCTGTCTCTCCCTCTCACTATCTGTAACTCTACCTCTCAAATAAATAAATAAAATCTTTTAAAAATAAAATAATAAGCTAAAATATTTTAAGGAAGTTTAGCAGGTACCATGGATACAAATTAATAAAAACTCAATTTTATTTCTATATGCCTACAATACAAATTTTATGATTATATTGCCAAATAATGAAGAGAGATTTAGTGGTGTAGTTATGATACCCATACACTATATCCAAGTGTATGGATTCAGATTCCAGCTCCTTTTCTAATTCCAGGTGCCTGCTAACATGTGCCTTGGGAGGCAGTGTTGATGGATCAAGTATATGGGTCCCTATCACCAATGTGAGAGACCCAAAATGAGTTACAGTCTTCTGAGGTTAGCCTGTTGCAGGCAGTTTAGGAGTGAATCAACAGATAGAAGATCTGTCTCTGTCTTTCAGATATTTGAAATAATAAATATTTAAAAATTCCTTTTAAAGTAGTACTAAATAGGCCGGCGCCATGGCTCACTAGGCTACTCCTCTGCCTGAAGCGCCAGCACCCCGGGTTCTAGTCCCA
Organism: Lepus europaeus; assembly: GCF_033115175.1. Taxonomy (NCBI): domain Eukaryota; kingdom Metazoa; phylum Chordata; class Mammalia; order Lagomorpha; family Leporidae; genus Lepus; species Lepus europaeus. The sequence continues at coordinate 9,041,850 of NW_026909276.1, read as the reverse complement.
GTTGGGGTGCCGGGTACTAGTACCAGTTGCTCCTCTTCCAGTCCAGCTCTCTGCTGTGGCCCAGAAGGGCAGCGGAGGATGGTCCAGATGCTTGGGTCCCTGCACCCTTTGGGGAGACTGGGAGGAAGCACCCGGCTCCTGGATTTGGATCAGCGCAACACCAGCCATAGTAGCCATTTGGGGAGTCGACCAATGGAAGGAAGACCTTTCTCTCTGTCTCTCTCTATCACTGTCTATAATTCTACCTGTCAAATAATAAATAAATAAATAAAAATTTTAAAAAGTAGTACTAAATATGATAGCTAATGAAATCTTACAATATTTCTACAACATTCTCCTGCAAGCATATTTAATAATTGAGAGAAAATAATGAATATAATAAATGGAAGAATATTAGCAATATGTCAGTAAAGCCCATGTTATACATTCAATAAAATGCAATTAAAACATTGTAGTTAAAACCAAGATTTTCTACAGATTCAATATAGTGCCAATTAAAATCAGAAAAGGAATTTTGGGAAAAAATGACAAGTTATTTCTACAGTACAAAGGTACAAAATACCTATGATAACCAGGAAGCAGAAGAAGAAAACTAGTGACCTTACACAAGTGCAAGTGATTTCAGATTGAAAGTTGCTGTAGTTAACAGAGAATGCAGTTGGTACTAAAATAGACACATGGACCTAAGGAATACAGTAGCTGAGAAGCAGAGAAAATGTATATGGTCACTTCCTTTGTAACACAGATGTCACTTACAGTACATAGTGAAATAACGGTAGTCTTTTTATTAAATAATGATGTATATATGGAAAATTCAACTAGATGTAAAAATGGGAAAATCAATACTGACTCCTATGTTATACAATATTCAAAAAGCTATTTAAGGAGGCTGGCACCGTGGCTCAATAGGTTAATCTCCACCTGTGGCACCGGCACAACGGGTTCTAGTCCCGGTTGGTGTGCCGGATTCTGTCCCAGTTGTCCCTCTTCCAGGCCAGCTCTCTGCTGTGGCCCAGGAGTGCAGTGGAGGATGGCCCAAGTGCTTGGGCCCTGCACCCGTATGGGAGACCAGGAGAAGCACCTGGCTCCTGCCTTTGTATCAGCACAGCACACGGGCCACGGCGGCCAATGGAGGGTGAACCAACGGTAAAGGAAGACCTTTCTCTCTCTCTCTCACTGTCCACTCTGCCTGTCCAAAAAAAAAAAAAAAACCTATTTAAGGGATCGAATATCTAACTGTGTAAATTAAAACAAGAAAGGTTCTAAACCTACAGCAGGCAGTAACCAAATGTATCTATCTAAATTTAAGCTTAAATTAATTAAAATTATCAGTGTTTGAAATAAAATCCCTCCATTTCACTAGCCATATTTGAACATTAAATCTTATTTATGAAAATTTCCAATGTCAGAAAGTTCTATTGAACAGCAGTGTTCGAGAAAATTACTTAGAACATCTTGCACAGAGGGCTACAACTTTGTAAAAGGTTATACAGAATACTAAGTTTTTTTTAAACAGAAAATATCAATAAACTGAATTTTATTAAAATTAGGAGTTTCTGCTAATTTAAAGACATAAGTAAGAAACAAGGAACATTTAAACTACCGAGCAATAACCTCTAGTTTATATTTTTAAGTGAAAAAATTTAAAATGGCATTAACATTTCAATTGTTGCCTATGCAAACTTCCGTATTTTTAGATTGTATGGAAAATAACACAAATATGGCAACAGAAAAATTAGACAGCAGGTGCATACAAAATAATCATGGAAATAGTAAGGATGAAGCAACTGGAATAACCCAATGCTGCTAATAGGAGAGTAAATTGGTGAAACTCATTTGGGAAACTGTTGACAATATCTGTTAAAGCTGAATATCATATCTTATGATTAAGCAATTCCTAAAGCGCCAATATATGTGCACCAATATAATTAATTAGAAAATATTTATGGCCAGTACATTGTAACACACCTGAAGCAGAATTTCTGCAAATGCATTGCAAACTCTGCATAAGAATATCCCTGCAGGAACATAGAACTGAAGAGCTCCCCACAGTCAGAAGAATCCATCTTTGGAGGAGCCTGCTTCAGACCTGAGCCATGGTAGCTGACTCCTGTGACCTGGCACAACTCTTATTGACTACTCCCCACTTTGTGAAGGTGGTTGTGCATTGACTACAGCAGCTGGGATGTTACAAATTGTCACTGAGTTTTTAAACTACAATCAAGTGTGCTGGGGCCTCCATATGTAACCATGCTAGATCTTCATATAACAGAAGTATCCAGACAATTGCACAGGGCACTCTGGAGTGGCTCAGGGTCCCTTGCTCTGTGAAGCAGAAGCAAGAGGACTCAGAAGTCAAGAAATTGTCAGTGTGTGGGAATGGGTGTCCAGAGATGGAGGAGGTGAAGCTAGCAGAATCTGTCAAGTTCCTTCTGCAGCTATTTTTAAAGAAGTTCTTATGAGTAAAATTAATCCTGTCAAATGTATTTTGTGCATTTATTGAGGTAATCATGTGTGTTGCTCTTTACTATGTTAATGTTTATGTTAATTGATTTACAGATGGTGAGTAATTGTTGCATTTCTGAAAATCTGATTTGAGCATGTTTTTTAACGTGCTGTTGAATTTGTTCAGCCTTTGTAAAAAATGTTCCATCTGTGTCAGTGAAGCTGGCCTGCAGCTTTCTTCTCTTAGTAATGCCTGCACAGCTAGTGTGGGCTTAACTTACTACCTGGAAATGTCAGCCCTGTCACTTGGCCTTTGAATCAGAATAGCTGATCTCAAAAAGTGAATGTGTAATTACATTCTACTCTGGCTCTTTCAGAAAAATTACAGGATTGTTATAATTTCTTATTTACATATTTTATAGAATCCAGTACAGAGTGTACAGGTTCTAGATTTACTTTAGTCTTATTGTTTGTTTAGTCTCTTACAAGGGTGGTGTTCTGTTCACGTTCTCTATTTCATTCTGACTCAGCTTTGTTAGGCTGCATGTTCCTAGAGGTACACCCATTCCCTCTAGATTATCAATTTTGTTGGTTTATATTCATTTATGATATTCTCTTATGATCTTTTGTATCCCTGTAGCATCAGTTGTAATGTCTCCCTTTTCACTATGATTTTTTTTTTCATTTTTCACACATTTTTCACTGTTATTCTGGATAAGAATTCATTAATTTTCCTTATGTTTTTGAAAGAAAGAAACTTTGGAGCAGGTATTGTGTTTAGCAATTAGGATGCCTTTATGATACCTTGATCCCATATTAGAGTGTTTAAAAATTTAGTCCTGGTTGTATTCCTGAGTCTAGCTTCCTAATAATTGTACCCTGTGAAACATCAGGGGACAAATTAATTATTTGGGTCCTTACCACCCACATGGAAGGCCTGGATGAGTTCCTCACACCAGATTTTGTCCTGGGTCAGCTCTGGTTTTTATGGATATTTAGGGAATAAATCAAACTTGGATGATATCTCTGATATCAAACCCTGGTACTCAGATATGGGTTGAAGGCATCATAATTATTGTCTTAACTGCTAAGCTAACCAACTGCTCCCCTTTGATTTCTTAATGAAAACAAGTGCATTATGGATAATCTTTTGCAATAAATTTTCTGTATTTAGCAATAAATCCTGAAAATCACCTTATATGTCAGTTATTGTCCTTATTTTTATAGAACTTTTTTGAAAAGTATAGACAGCGATAGATTATATATATAATATATGTTATAGATTATATGTTATAGATTATGTTATAGATTGTAATATATAATATTATAATATATTATATTATAAATAAATTATATATTGTACATGTTATATATTGTTATATATAATATTGTGTGTATATACATATACATATATACACACACACACACACATATAGCCACAACAACACAACCAGCTCTGTGTCAGACTAAAGTCAGGAGTCAGGAACATGATTCTGCTTTTCCATTTGAGTGGCAGGGTCCCAAATATTTAGGCCATCTTCCACTGCATTCCCAGGCACAGTGACAGGAAATTGGATCATAAGGAGAGGTGTTGGGGCTTGAATAGGGATTCCAATATTGGATATTGATGGCATACATTGTGACTTAACTCACTGCACCAAAATAAAAATACCTTTATTCTTTATGCTGCTGCACAGTACTTTACTGTATGTCCCATAGCTATTGAAACACTCTCTTATGTGGGCAGAAATATATATAAAGCATTATTACCATTTACCAAATTACCCATCCAGGTTTGTTCTGGTTTGCATTACTAGCAATATAAAAGATTGTATATATCTGTTCGCAAATTGGCCAAAAACATGTTTTGTCATACTTCTAGATTTTCTACAATCTGATAAGTAATTTATTGTTTTAACTTTTATTCATTTACTTATTAGTGAGCAGTAGGGGCATAAACTAGCACTTTGATATGGGGTATCAGAATTGCAAACAATGACTTAACCCATGGTACCAAAATATCGTCCCTAAAAATAGTTCTTAGTTAAGAACAATGTGCTGGGTTATAGGCCAGCCAACTTAAAAAGAATCAATGGAGAAAAGCTAGAAGTGTGTGATTCCAAGGCTGTGGTGTAGCAAGTAAAGCCACTGCCTGCAGTGCTGTCATCCCATGTGGGCAGCCAGTTTCAATCTCAGCTACTCCACTTCTGATCACCCTCCCTGTTGACGTGTCTGAGAATGTGGTGGAAGATGGTCCAAGTCCTTATATGCCTGCATCCATCCACATGGGAGACCCAGAATAAGCCCCTGGCTTCTGACTCCTGGCTTTTGATTGGCCCAACTCTGCCCATTGCAGCCATTTGGGGAGTGGACTGGTGGATGGAAGACCTCTCTCTCTTTCTCTCTCTCTCTCTCCCTCTGCCTCTCTGGAACTCTGCCTTTCAAATGAATAAAAAACAAATGCCTTATACAGTTGTCTAAAATATCATGTATTTAATTGCATTGTTCGACCAGAACAGAAATGTGATCCATTCAACAATAACAGTCTTAGGAAGGAGGGCAGGAGTAAAGCTTTATTTGACTAGGAAAAGGACATCAGGTGGTAACTTGAATCTAATGAATACATATAGAAGATAAAAATCATGAGTAATAAGTCTAATGTAACAAACTCTAAACATAATTGTTCTTATTATGTTTAATATACACATAATGCACAAATAGACTTAACAATGTATTTTGGGGTTAGTAATATGAATAGAACTATTAAGAATATAGCAAGAATAGTGTCAACGTGGTGAAGAAGAAGTAAAACTTCATAGGAGAAAGATTTCCATATGTAAGTATAATTAAGTTTCTATAAAATAAAGAAGATCAGAGAGAAGGGAACATTTTCCTTTTTTTTCAGATTTATCTATTTAGTTAGTTATTTGAAAGACTGAGTTACAGAGAGAGGCAGTAAGAGAAAGAGAGAGAGAGAGAGAGAGAGAGAGAGAGAGAGAGAGAGAGAGAGAGAGAGAAAAGCCTTCCATTTGCTGGACACAATGGCCAGAGTTAAGCCAATATGAAGACAGAAGCCAGGAGCTTCTTCCAGGTCACCCATGTGGGTGCAGGGGCCCAAAAACTTGTATCATCTTTCACGGCTTTCCCTGTCTCATTAGCAAGGAGCTTGTTTAGAGGTGGGGCAGCCGGGACTTGAACCTGTGCCCATATGGGATGCTGACACAGTAGACAGTGGCTTTATCCACTAAACCACAGAGCTGGCCCAAAGAAGGGAATATTTTCAAACTTTATTGGATGATGCCAACATTTCTTTAATGTCAAAATTTGACAAAAATTCATAAGTAAATTTAGATCAACATCTCTTTTGAATATAAATTAAAGAATCTTAAATACAGCTAGCAAATGAAACCTAGCAATAACAATGAGAATTGTACATTACATGGGATTTACATTCAGGTCATGATTTAAAATCTGAAAATGGAATACACCATATAGATATAAAAATGATTTTGAAAAGATCTATGGCTATCTTAATTGATTCACAAAAGTATTTATCAAAATTTAATATCCTTCATAATAAAAAATGTTGTATTCATGACAAATAAAAAGGGGCTTCCTCAATCTGATGAGGGATACCAAAAACAAAACAAAGCAAAACAGAAACAACAACCCCCTCCCCTCAAGCCAATATTAAGTTTCCATGCTGAAACACTGAGTAGTTATCTTGTATAGTCTGAAATTTGACAAGGATATTTGCCCTCACTACCTTTATTCAACTTTATATTGAAAGTACTATCCAACACAATAGAGCAGGAAAATGAAAGACATTCAGATTGGGAAATATCTCCTAAAACTACGTGTCATAAGTTTCAGTGAGGATACAAAAATGAATTTCATCTCCATACATTAGCAATGAAATTTCTGAAATATGGAATTAAAACAATTGGATTTAGTAGAACACCAAATGAGTTATATTAGGAATTAAAAGTACAAGAAAAATAATGAACACTGCAAGATATTTCTGAAAAAATGTTAATGAAGAACTAAATAAATAAATAATGAAGACCATGTTTATGGATTTACACACTTAACATTGTTAAGATGATATTAATCTATAGACTCAATACAGTATCTTTAAAATCTGTTAAGATTTTTTTACAGAAATTGGCAAAGTAATCCAAGAACAACCAAAACAACCTTAAAAAAATAAAGTTGATTTCAAAACAGACTACATAAATGAAGTAATCAATAGAGCATATTGCTGGCATAGGACAGACTTAAATCTGAATCCTGATCTGAACATTTTTCTTCTACTGCTTTCCCAGGCCATAGCAGGGAGCTGGATCAGAAATGGAGCAGCTGGGACCCAAACCGGGGCCCAGATGGGATGCCAGCCCTGGAGGCAGTGGCTTTACCTTCTACACTACAGCGCTGGCCCCTGATAGTCATTTTTACACAGGGTTGGCTACTGCAGCAGGATATGACCCTTGTGTTTCTACATTGATTTTTATGTATCTGGGGCGTTGTTGTTTCCATTGCTTTTAGAGAATGTATTTTGCTGGTTGAAGGCTTTCCCTGGAGATGTGTCTCTAAGTATTGCTTTGGTACACTGTTTTAACTTTAGTTCTTGGTAGATTTTGTGGTATAATCTCCTTATGCCTTTATTTGCTACAGTTGATTGTTGTTATATAGTATTCTTGGTTGTTTCTGTGTCTCAGTGCTGTCACTAAGACCCATGTTACATAGATGCCACACTGTCTCATGAGGGGGGACTGGTGTGAAGAATGTCTAAGGTGTTGGTGGCAGGCCTTACTTGTGCTGTGTTGTGCCTGGCAGAGTACAGAAAGTGGGTTATAGAACCTAGCAAACTGTAGTGATAAGCTGTGTTAATCATGGTCTGGAGAGCCAACTTTCAAATCCCAGATAACAAGGAATTAAAGGCACAGAAGGCATAATCCAGGGCAACAAGGACATGCAGTGGGTAACTGAATGTGAACATGAGTTCTCTGCATAAGGCAGAGAACTCCAGTCATGACATGAGAGGCAGGGCTACAAAGTGACACCCAAAAGAGGAAGGGGCAGCATCCCAGTTTACTATCAATTGAGAGGGCTGCTGGAGGTGATACATGTGGAGTTTATTCTCAAGCCACTGACCATACCAATAGGAATAGGCTGTTTCACTGTTCAGAGTAAGCACACAATGCCATGGATGAGCACCCAGCTGTGCACACCATTCACAGCACTGACAATTCCCTATTGTACACTGAACTCTTGCCACCAGATCAGACTTCAGTGTGCAGAGAGCTATGAGGATCCATACATGAGAACCCTGATCGAATTCCTGGTTTTAGCAAGAACATGAAGTGGCCGTGGGAAGGAATCAGTGGAAGGAGATGGAGCCCAGGTCTGAGGGAGCAGGCTTCTCTACTTCCAGAGTCTCAGAGCCTGCCTTTCTTAGATATTCTGCCCCACACTGTCTGAAGCACTGCATATCACTGTATAGGTTAGGGTGCTGGAAGCACTGTTGTTCTGTTGGTCACAGTTGGACATGTTGGGCTCAGTTGGCCTTGCTAGAATAGAGGAATGACCTTGGAGGCCATGGGAAGGGGATAGGGGAGGGCTGCTGTCTTCCAGCACAGCATGGATAATAACAGTGACTCCTCTCAAGGTGGTGCCTCAATAATACTGCCTTGCTCTGAGAGCTGGGGGAAGGGCCAATGAAAATTCCTTCTCTGAAATAAAGGAGCTGTGAGTTTTTCAGGAGGCCTTCCTTACCTAACTACGTGACTACAGTGACTGGATTTTAATCTAAGGAGGGATGCTCATGTCAGGGATTCACACAAATGAGCTCCACTTATCTTGTCCCAATCATCCTTTCCCCCTGCAACTGAGATTCCCCAGTCCCATGGCCAAGGGCTACAGACACTGCAGTTTCACTTCATTCTCTTCCTGTTCTTTGTGTTTTGCTGTGACTACTCTCAGTCCTACTGTATTTCTATAGTTTTATTACTATATTTAGGTGATCTTCCTCAGGAATTCATCTGTTCAAACAGCTGCTTTGGAGTTTCTCCACTAGATGAAGAGGTAGACATTAGTTTTCTCTATATGACCATTTTGAATCCTCCATCAGTGTTAGGATGCTGATGTGCACACCCAAGACAAAGAATTAGACACATAGGCAGAGGACTTATTCTAAAGGTCCTTTTGTCTACAATCCTACAGCTTCAGATTTAATGAGAGACCTGCATGGGCTTTTGCTATAAAATGGTCACACTGTGTAAACTCATACGTAAATAATTATAAATAAGTAAGTGTACAACTTATAGATATGCATATATTTGTATATGCTGGTGAATTTATATAAATGGAAGTACCATAAATTTATACATAAAATGTAAATATGCAGAGGAGTCCATGATATATACAAATTTATTCAAACATATGTTTCTGAATCAGGGATATGAGGTTATTCATACTATGTAAGACACCCATAAGTACCTATATATGTACCTATATTATGTATAGGTACATATGGATAAGTACACGTCTTACTTTCAAATAAATCATATGGGTAAAAATAGCTTTTAAATCCCCAAAATAGAACTATGTAGTTAATGTGTATCTAGCTATATAAAATATCTATAAAATAGTCCAAGGAAACATGCAAAACCTGACACAGGCATATAGATTTTTTCAGACAGAAACCATCAAGTCTCTACAGGAAACTGTGATCTTTTGCAAACTGTGGGTAAAGAAACACCCAGAGATTCATTTAGCTACCCATTCCTGGTGTTCTTAACTAACAGCAAGTTCTAGGTCAGGCCCATGTAGCTTTAATGTGTTTACAGTAAGTGCAGTGGAAGTGACTGATCCATAAAAAGCAATTGCCTTTTTCTGTCTCCTTGAAGGACTTCTGGTTGGATGTAGTTATTTTCATCACCAGAGGGCCAGGTTACTCATATTACTTGGCTTATAATTAACTAGGATATGATAATCAAGCATTGGTTTCATTCCCAGTATTAGTCTTTTTAGTGCTTTTTTTCATTAATTGTCCTGTTTGTTTTTTATGAGTTTGCCATTATGATAAATGATAACTCTATCCCTGAATACAGCTGTTTGACTGCATTCTAGAGAATTTGGTCTATCATTACTTATGAACCTATGATAAAAGAAGAAGGTTATATTTCTGCCACAATGCTTGGCCCCGGGGCCCACTTGAATTTGGGAAGCTTGACCATAAAATGGCTATCTGAATTATAAGATCATTTTACAACTGGATTTGTGCTGAAAAACTAATCATGGAAGGGAATCCTTGGGTGCGTGATTTTATGACTCTATGTCAAGATGAGGGTATATAAAAGAAATGTGAAGTTAGGGCTCACGCAAAAACAGAAAACAAAAAACTAGTTTTACTAGAATCTGTGGAGGGGGATAAGGATTTACTATTGATTCAGCTGAGTGGTTCACAAACTCCACTATCTCCATATGGGACTTGGGTAAGAGATTGGGTCATAGAGTGTCTTGTCAGCCAGGTCACAGCTGGAACTGACAACAAATGACCCCCACCCTAGTTATTCTCTACCTCAATGGCGCTCAGTAGAGGGAAACAGGACCCATAAAACAATTTCCTGAATGAAAAAAGATGCTTATCATAGATATTACATATTATTTGTTTGTGTTGTTGCTCTGTAATTTTTGTGTGTATGCTTCTATTTTTATATTCTTGTTTTAGAGATTTGTAAATATTTTACATTTTTTTCAATAATGCATATGTCAATGCATGACACACTTACAAAATGTCATTCATGGATTTCCTGTATTCCCTATGGCAAGAGACTGCACATTCTTTAGATACAAATGACTTTATATATAAATAAATATGATTATTTGCAATACTTATTTCTATGTTTCACTGTGTCAGACCCATTCACCTATCTATGCAATATATATTGGGACCATTATTAGCTATATGTGTATGTTTTTATTTATCTAAGGAGACTTTATTTTGGGACAAGAACATACAGGTCTTAGTCTAGCATTGAGTTCTTTCTTAAATGTTATTCAGAAACATTCCAGAACAGAGTACTCAAGGGTCCTTGACTGGCCTTAGGAGTCTGGGTGGGCATAAGTCTTTATCTTATACATGAACATTCAACATTGCAACTTAACCACTCTAACACACGGACTGAAATTCCTAGCCTGTATGTTTGAAACCATCCTTGGATACAATCTTCATCTATATACCATTAAAGGCAGCACTGGTTAGAATGCAGCTGTTCCACTTCTGACCCAGCCAAATGCTAGGGTTCCTAGGAAATCAGTGGAGGATAGTCCAAGTGTGTGGACCCCTGTACCCATGTGGGAGGCCCAGATAAAATTCCTGGTTCCTAGATTTGGCCTGGCCCAGCCCTGGTAAGTGCAGCCATTTGGAGATTGAGCCAGTGAATGCAAGATCTCTCTCATTCTTGCTCTCTCCCCCCCTTCCTCCCTCCCTCTCACTGTAACTGCAACTTTCAAATAAATAAGTAAACAAATAGCTTCTTAAAAAGAATTGCTTTTAAAAGTACAAGAACTAATAGATATGATAATTTTCCTGAGCTGATCAATCCAGAATGTATACACTCATCAAAACAACACATTTTGAATGCAGCGAGGTTGTGTTCATTGGGAGCTTGTCTTTTCTTTATTTGGTGACTGTGGCACTTCCCTGGGCAGCAGAAATGCTATGGTAGTCCTAGAAGCAGCCTGAGATTTTGGTGTTAGTTAAAAGAACATAGATAAAACCAAGAAAACTGTTTATAAGTGCACTGGTAGGAAAGCCCCCTGCAGATAACTGCAAACTATAGCTGCCAGGAAGTTTTCCCTCTACTAATAGGGTGAAGAAACCTCATTGATATGGACATGGGACTCTGGCACTTCAAGAGATAAATTGTTACAGAAATCAGCTAAGTTATTCATCTGAAAGCTGCCTTTGCCAAAGTTGGTGAGAGATTGTCCAGGATTTCTTGACTGACCTGAAATTTTATAGCACAGATTTCAGAGTTGTATGCTTCAGGAGACCAGGATGCATACCTGATGGGTTTGTTTGGAAATACTAACCTGTGTTCCATCCATACTAAGAGAGTCAGCTTATGTCAAAAAGACATTGGATTGGCTCACTAGATATGGAGAGAGAGTTTCAGTGTAGGTAGTTTTTTCATGACATTTTATAGTAAAATCTGTAAAGCATTTTAATTAATTATAACTTTTTGCAGCAGATTTTTTATAATGTGTTGTATTTGTATTGTGAAAAGTAATTCCATTTTTCACTCAGGATGAATGTGAAAAGTGTTCAGAGCTGTTGCTCAGGAGTGACAAGTTATTACTATGCATTAGGCATACATATTTCCTGCTCAACATGATGAATATTTCTGTATGTTAATGACATTGTGGGTGGCTATTAGCTGCTGGAATTGATAAATAAAGCTGTACAGTATCCTTTTCTAATAAAACTTGTTATGACTTTGATCAAGTGTTTAATAATTTGGGCTGTTAAATCTGATGATATATCACTATGACAGAATGTCTGGTTTTTCAATGTTGAAGATACTGGTCTTAAGCATTGTGAATTTATAGGTTTGTTAAATAAATAAGTAAATACAGAGTATACTCTGTGCTTTTATAATCACTATCATATAATGTGTTAACATTTTTAAATTAAATGTTTTACATTCACAAGTGTGGTGAGTCTTTTCATTAAGCTTTGTGTAACAGTCTGATTGGTTCTCTTGTGAATAGATGGTATTTGTTTTCATAGTAGCAAAATGCTCTGTGCATTCTACCTTGCCTAAGTACTCATTCTATCACATGTTAACTAACCCTCTTGCTGATAACACAAACACCAACTGGAAGATTCTTTTTATAAGAGTTACAGAATAATATATGTTATTCATACCAGCATCATCTGTTCCTAATAGTCTAAGCTAGTTATTACACCTTTTAATTATGTTGTAATTGGTTTTGTAGGTAGGTTTTTTCAACTCTAGCAAGAGGAAAAATGCAAATGGTCTTTTTCATTGTAGAGTTTATATTATAGACCTTTGTATAAACTTGTTTTGTGAGATGAGCACATATCTCCAGCTTATTGGGCCCTGCCATTAAGAAGATATCTGGTTAAGCTACATTTGATTAATGTCCAGTGAAAATAATTTTTCAAGAAGTGGAATTCCAAGTGGTTTTTTTATTGAAGTTTCCAGCTCAATTAAATATATTTACTAAATTTACAAATATGCTTCTTTATCTAACAAAATTACACCCTGTCTCTAACTATGTGAAACTGCTATCAGATTTTTTTTTAAAAAAAGCAAAGATTTGGGTGATAAATTTGTCACAGTGTGTTAAGTCACTGCTTGAGATGTCTGAATCCCATATGGGACTCTCTGGTTTGGTTAATCTTCCTGCTAATGTGACAGGTAGGCAATGCTTGATGGTCAAAGTGTTTGCATGGTTACCCATGTGGGAGACTTGGTAGGGATTCCTAGGTCCTTATTTTAATGTGGCTTGTCTTATTTTGTGGGGATTTGAGAAATTAAATCATGGATTTAAAAATATCTGTTCCCAACATACTTATTTCTTACTATGCATTTTAAAAAAGACAGAAATCTTACAAAAAGTCAGATGCTTTCATGTCGGTTTCAGATAACAAAAAAGATAAAATCATGTAGTGCATAAAGGAGGAAAAAAATCTGAAAAACAGGTACAAAGAGTTGAAAAGTTCAAAGGTAAAGCAAAGACATACAAAATAGATGGCTATACTGGTGGCCACCTCAACAATAGACCAAGGACTTTAAAATTAAAGGTGGTACAGCAGATATATAGTGGGCACTTCATAGTAACAAAAGTTTAGATAAAATTACAAATATATATTTTGTTAACAAAAATGCTCAGCTTTTTTATGAAAAAGAAGACAAATGTCATTCTAAAACAGTATTTAGAGATGCCAATATCCTATTTTCAATAATGGACAGAAAAACAATGTGGGCCAGTACTGTGGCTCAGTGGGTTAATGCCCTGGCCTGAAGCTCCAGCATACCATATGGGCACCGGTTCTAGTCCCTTTTGCTCCTCTTCTGATACAGCTCTCTGCTATGGCCTGGGAAGGCAGTGGAAGATGGCCCAGGTCCTTGGGCCTCTGCATTGGTGTGGGAGACCTGTAAGAAGCTCCTGGCTCTTGCCTTCAGATCCGTGCAGCTCCAGCCATTGCAGCCAGTTAGGGAGTGAACCATCGGAGGGAAGACCTCTCTCTCTCTGCCTCTCCTCTCTGTGTAAATATGACTTTCAAATAAATAAATAAATCTTAAAAAAAAAACTATGAAAAAGCCTGAATAGGACAATGAAGACTTGAGCATTATAAAATGACACAATTAATTGACTGATATCACACCATTCAAGAAAACAAGCATTCTACTGAAATGTGCACACAACATTTTCCACAGAAAACCATATGCTAGGTCACAAATAGCATATATCTTATTGACTGAAATAATTTTCTCTGATCACAATTCAGTGTAGACATTTGACCTATGGTTAAGGAAATGCTTAGTATGCCCAAATAGAAACCAGAGAGCCAAGTGAGGAACAGGTGACAGGTGACCAATATAAAGTAAGGGTTTCAAGCCTTCAGCCATGTTGGATAATTCTGGTCAGCAAAACCCTGGTAGCTGAATGGCAGTTGTGGGCTTAGGTAGTGTAGTGTAGTATATTTATTTCTTAAATAAATATAAATTTCTAAAGTACAGCTTTTGGATTACAGTGGCTTTCCCCTCCCATAACTTCCGTTCCACCTGCAAACCTCCCAACTCCCGCTCCCTCTCCCATCCTCTTGTTTATGGTGTCAGTAATCACGCTAGGCCCTTGTCATGAGTTCCAAGGCTGTGGAAGCCTTTTGATTTCGCCACTCTGATCTTATTTAGACAAGCTCATAGTCAAAGTGGAAGTTCTCTCCTCCCTTCAGAGAAAGGTACCTCCTTCTTTGATGGCCCCGTTCTTTCCACTGGGATCTCACTCGCAGAGATCTTTCATTTAGGTCTTCTTTTTTTTTTGACAGAGTGTCTTGGCTTTCCATGCCTGAAATACTCTCATGGGCTTTTCAGCCTGATCCGAATGCCTTAAGAGCTGATTCTGAGGCCAGAGTGTTGTTTATTACGTCTGCCATTCTATGAGTCTGCTGTGTATACCACTTCCCATGTTGGATCTTTCTTTCCTTTTTAATTCTATCAGCTGGTATTAACATACATTAGTCTTGTTTATGTGAACCCTTTGACTCTTAATCCTATCATTATGGTCAACTATGAACTGAAACTGATCACTTTGACTAGTGAGATAGCATTAGTACATGCCAATACATGGGATTGTATTGGAATCCCCTGGCACGTTTCTAACTGTACCATTAGGGGCAAGTCCAATTGAGCATTGACAAACTGTACATATCCTCACTCTCTTATTCCCACTTTTGTATTTAACAGGGATCTTCAGTTAAATTAAACACCTAAGGATAATTTTGTGTCAATTAAAGAGTTCAACCAATAGTATTAAGTAGAACAAAAAAATATTAAAAGGGATAAAGTATTAAGTTGTTCCTCGACAGTCAGGACAAGGGCTGATAAAGCCATTGTTTCTCATAGTGTCCATTTCACTCCAATAGGTTTTCTTTTTGGTGCTCAGTTAGTTGTTACCAATCAGGGAGGAAATATATTTGTCCCTATGGGACTGGCATATTTCACTCAACATGTTTTCCAGATTCCTCCGTTTTGTTGCAAATGAATGGATTTCATTACTTTTGCTACATAGTATTCTATAAGTACAAATCCCATAATTTTTTTATCCAGTCTACTGTTGATGGGCATTTAGGTTGATTCCAGGTCATAGCTATTGTGAATTGAGCTGCAATAAACATTAAGGTGCAGATTTTTTTGATTGCCAATTTAATTTCCTTTGGGTAAATTCCAAGGAGTGAGATGGCTGGGTTGTATGGTAGGGTTATATTCAGGTTTCTGTGGACTCTCCAAACTAACTTCCATAGTAGCTTTACAGTTTGCATTCCCAGCAACATGGGTTAGTGTCCCTTTTTCCTACATCCTTGCCAGCATCTGTAGTTAGTAGATTTCTGAATGTGAGCCATTCTAACTGGGGTGAGGTGAAACCTCATTGTGGTTTTGATTTACATTTCCCTGATTGCTAATGATCCTGAACATTTTTTCATGTGCCTGTTGGCCATTTGGATTTCCTCTTTTGAAAAATGTCTATTGAGGTCCTTGGCCCTTCTCTTCAGTGGGTTGTTTGCATTCTATTGAATGGGGAAAAGTTGGAAGCATTTCCACTGAGATCTGGTGCCAGACAGAGATGCCCACTCTCACCATTATTATTCAATACAGCACTGGAAGTTTCAGCCAGAGCCATTAGGCAAGAAACATATTTAAAAGGATACAAATATGGAAGGAAGTAGTCAAATAATCCCTCTTTGCAGATGATATGATTCTTTTTTTATTAAACTTTTATTTAATGAATAAAAATTTCCAAAGTACAGCTTATGGATTACAATGGCTTCCCCCCCATAACTTCCCTCCCACCCGCAACCCTCCCCTTTCCCGCTCCCTCTCCCCTTTCATTCACATCAAGATTCATTTTAATTCTCTTTATATACAGAAGATCAGTTTAGTATATATTAAGTATATTAAGTAAAGATTTCAACAGTTTGCCCCCATATAGCAACACAAAGTGAAAAAAAAATACTGTTGGAGTACTAGTTATAGCATTAAATAACAGTGTACAGCACATTAAAGACAGAGATCCTATATACTATTTTTTAAAAATTAATTAATTTTCTATGCCATTTCCAATTTAACACCAGTTTTTTTTAATTTCCAATTATCTTTATATACAGAAGATCGATTCAGTATATAATTAGTAAAGATTTCATCAGTTTGCATCCACACAGTAACACAAAGTGTAAAAATACTGTTTCAGTATTAGTTATAGCATCATTGCACATTAGACAACACATTAAGGACAGATCCCACATGAGATGTAAGTCCACAGTGACTCATGTTGTTGACTTAACAATTTGACACTCTTGTTTATGGCATCAGTAATCTCCCTAGGCTCTAGTCATGAGTTGCCAAGGCTATGGAAGCCTTTAGAGTTTGCCGACTTTGATCTTATTCCGATAGGGTCATAGTCAAAGTGGAAGTTCTCTCCTCCCTTCAGAGAAAGGTACCTCCATCTTTGATGGCCCCGTTCTTTCCACTGGGATCTCACTCACAGAGATCTTTCATTTAGGTCTTCTTTTTTTTTCTTTTCCATGGTGTCTTGGCTTTCCATGCCTACAATACTCTCATGATCTCTTCAGCCAGGCTGAAGATGATATGATTTTTTATAAGGGATACAAAGAACTCTAAGAGACTGTTGGAACTCATAGAAGAGTTTGGAAAAGTAGCAGGATATAAAATCAATGCACAAAAATCAATAGCATTTGTATACACAGGCCATGCCATGGCTGAGAAAGAACTTCTAAGATGATCAATCCCATTCACAATAGCCACAAAAACAATCAAATACCTTGGAATAAACTTAACCAAGGATGTCAAAGATCTCTATGATGAGAATTAGAAAATCTTAAAGAATGAAATAGAAGAGGAAACCAAAAAAATGAAAAATCTTCGATGCTCATGGATTGGAAGAATCAATATCATCAAAATGCCCATTCTTCAAAAGCAATTTATAGATTCAATGAGACACCAATCAAAATATCAAAGACATTCTTCTCAGATCTAGAAAAAATGATGCTGAAATTCATATGGAGGCACAGGAGACCTCAAATAGCTAAAGCAATCTTGTTCAACAAAAAATAAGCTGGAGGCATCACAATACCAGATTTCAGGACATACTACAGGGCAGTTGAATCAAAACATCATGGTACTGGTACAGAAACAGATGGATACTGCAATAGACCTGAATAGAAACACCAGAAATCAATCCAAACATCTACAGCCAACTTATATTTGCTCAAGGATCTGAAACCAATTCCTGGAGCAAGGACATTCTATTCAACAAATGGTGCTGAGAAAACTGGATTTCCACATGCAGAAGCATGAAGGAAGGCCCCCACTTTACACCTTACACAAAAATCCACTCAACATGAATTAAAGATCTAAATCTATGACCTGACACCATCAAATTTTTAGAGAATATTGGAGAAACCCTGCAAGATATAGGCACAGGCAGAGACTTCTTGGAAAAGACCCTGGAGGCACAGATAGTCAAAGCCAAAATTGACAATTGGGGTTGCATCAAATTGAGAAGTTTCTGTACTGCAAAAGAAACAGTCAGGAAAGTGAAGAGGCAACCAACAGAATGGGAAAAATATTTGTAAACTATGCAACAGATAAAAGATTAATAACTAGAATCTACAAAGAGATCAAGAAACTCCATAACAACAAAACAAACAACCCACTTAAGAGATGGGGCAATGTCAATAGACATTTTTCAAAAGAGGAAATCCAAATGGCCAAAGACACACGAAAAAATGTTCAGAACACTTAGTTTTTAAGGGAGTTCAAGGGAGGAATGTCAGTCTTCTGTAACTTTAAGCTGTGTCAGTTTTTGGTCTCTGCCTAGGCCTGGAATTAAAATTTCTTGTTAATTCATTGGCAAATTTCATTTGAGGAGCTAGAGGTTAGCTTCTAGTCATTGACAATGGATAGAATTCCCACATTACCATTGTTACCGGAGAAATTGCAGGGCTCTTGTCTTCGCGCAAGAAAGAATTCAGGCGTGAGACAGAGAGTAGTGGGAGGTAAAAGTAGCAAAGTTTATTAGGGTAGGGACATCCATAAAAATGGATGGGCACCTCTCCAGACAGGACCTGAGAGAGAGTGCCCAGTCTACATTTAGGCTGGGGTTTTTAAAGAAGTAGGTCTTTGTCTTCACATGCTTCCACCTGGAAAGAAAGACTTAATGGATGTAAATGTTAAGAAGCTTCTTCCTGTGGAAGGTCTGAAACAAAGGACTTTATGGATGCAAATGTTATCAGACCTGAGGAAGGGAGCAGGGTGTTTGAGATGCAGATACTGGGCTGCACCTGGGAGATTGTGGAAGATTTATCAGGCAGGAAGCAGGAGGGGTGAGGGCCTCCACCTGGCAGGTTATCAGGTAGAAGGGGGCAGGGCAGGCAGGATGCGAAATCTGGGCTTCCCCTGAAACATTGTTAGGATGACTTTGAGATGCAGATGCATATAGATGTCTTCTCTTTAGGCCTGTCACACACACATAAGCTCATAACTGACTTCCTACCTAACACCATCATTCTACATTAAAATGTTGAATTCTGGAAGAAGTAGATTTCACCATTAGAGAAAAGTGCAATTGGGCAAAAATAGATCAAGGGTAAGAGCACTGTAAGAGAAGGCAGATCATTATCACAAATTCCCACATGGTGGAGGTGATGGGTGCTCCCTTATGAAGATTGTGGAACTATCTGGTTTGATCATAAATCCTTCTGATATGTGTTTGTGTGATCTCACTGCTTTATTGCTAGTGCAGCAGGTTTTATTAGTCACTGTATATATTTGGCTTTGTCATAGGTAACTACATACCAGCAGGTATTCTAGAGTTAATCAGTTGTAAATTACCCTTTTAGCAAGTGAATATAAAGAACCATAAAACTGCTGTAGGTGTTGGAAATGCCTGAGTTAAGTAATTCAAAGCAATGGGTAAGTTTTTAAGAGCAACTTCCTGTTAAATATTAAGATTTTTTTTCACATTATGATAGAAAGGTTTTTCCTGTCAATAGATATTTCCCAAGAAAAGTAGAAGTAGGAAAAGAATATCAGCTGGAATGTGCAGCAACCTAGTCTCTATTAAGGGAGAAGTGTACATCAAAAGCAAGAACTATTTTTATCTTTCAGCCTTTTAAAGATATATTTGAGTTGCTCAATTGACTCACAAAGTAGGCAGAATTATTCTATGGCTGAGTCTGAAAACTAGGGTGCATAGAGTTATAATTCTTTATAGGTGTGTAAAAGCAGAAGATCCCTGTAATTTAGCTGCACTGAGATGGAAAAAAAAAAACCCACACCCAATCAGTTCCTTTTCATTCAGGCTGCAATTGTTCCAAGGAAAATCTTTCATTCCAATTTTTTTAGAGATTTATTTTTATTTATTTGAAAGGCAGAGTTGCAGAGAGAGGTAGAGACTGAGAGAGAAAGAAATCCTCCATCCACTGGTTCACTCCCCAAGTGACCACAAAAGCCAGAGCTGAGCTGATCCCAAGCCAGGATAGTTCTCACAATACTTAGAAAGTCTCACTGGAAATCAATGTTTTCATCTACATCATGACTTTAAGCCACATTGTGTGCACTTTTACAATGTGATTTATGGTGGCAGGTACTTGTTCTTGTGGTACCTGCTCACTCTGAATAATCTGCAGAAAAAAGACAATAAATGGCTCCTCATTCACTTCTATGAGACAAAATGTTAAAAAGGATGCTAATACAGATTCAAATGAGGTTCACTGGCTCTCAAACTCCTGTGTGCATTGCCAAGAATTGTGATTGGGAGAACTAGGTAACAAAAGAACCAGTTCACTAAGGGAAAACAAGTAGAATGCCAAGCTAGATAGATCAGTCTTTGCGAAATGCAGCTCACTATTTAACTCTCTCTTTTTTTTTTTTTTTTGGACAGGCAGAGTGGATAGTGAGAGAGAGACAGAGAGAAAGGTCTTCCTTTTTGCCATTGGTTCACCCTCCAATGGCCGCTGCGGCCGGCACATCGCGCTGATCCGAAGTCAGGAGCCAGGTGCTTCTCCTTGTCTCCCATGCGGGTGCAGGGCCCAAGCACTTGGGCCATCCTCCACTGCCTTCCCGGGCCATAGCTGAGAGCTGGCCTGGAAGAGGGGCAACAGGGATAGAATCCGGCGCCCAGACCAGGATTAGAATCCGGTGTGCCGGCGCCGCAAGGCGGAGGATTAGCCTGTTAAGCCACGGCGCCGGCCTCACTATTTAACTCTTTGTGGATTCTTTTCAATAGTAAACTGGAATGTGAGTTTGAAGTCTTTTCTAAATTAATACCTGAACCTGAAAGGCATGTTAAGAACGTGAGGATGTCCTTAATATCAGAATAATGAAAACTTTGGGGGTATCCAAATTTTACAAAGCAAAAGAAAATAAGAAGCTGGCACCATGGCTCACTAGGCTAATCCTCTATCTGTGGAGCCAGCACCCCAGGTTCTTTTCCTATTTCAGTCCCAGATGGGGCGCCAGATTCTGTCCCAGTTGCTCCTCTTCCAGTCCAGCTCTCTGCTGTGGTCCAGAAAAACAGTGGAAGATGGCCCAAGTCCTTGAGCCCTGCACCCACGTGGGAGACCAGAAGGAAGCACCTGGCTCCTGCCTTTGGATTGGTGCAGCACACCAGCTACAGTGCGCTGGCTGTAGCAGCCATTTGGGGGTGAACCAACAGAAAAGCAAGACCCTTCTTTTTTTCTCTCTCTCTCTCTCACTGTCTAACTCTGCCTGTCCAAAAAAAAAAAGAAAGAAAAGAAAGCAAGAAAGTCCTAAGAAAGTCCTTATAACAAGGATTACCATTTTCAAAATTTACAAAAAGTTCCAATCAAAAAACTCATAAACATCTGGATAAAAATAGACACTGAGAATTGTAAATGTGATGGTACTAATATTTTTCTCTCAAATTATCATACTTTTTAAAGTCATTTGCCATATGACCAAAGATAGTAAAAAGTGAATTGGGTGGTAGAAATAAAATACATTACAAGTATATAAGAGAAATTGAAAAAAGATAACTGGAATTATAGTATTATAATATTACTCCCTCATGAAGAGTCATAATATTTTTGAAGGTAGATCAAAAATCAAAGTGACCACTGAGAACCATAAAACAATTATTACAAAGCTAAAATTTGCCAACAAAGAAGCCTACAGGCTTGAAAATGTAAACACTCAGAGGAATCTAACAGTATCCACAAATTCTACAACACATGGTTTGCAATATTTAGAACAATTACTCACAGAAAATAGCAAAATTTGCCTGATACTCCAGGGGGAAAATCATTAAAAAGACAATTAAATTAAGACAGATATTACACATAGAAAACAAGGCAGCTGAATGATTTCCAACTCTCTTCCAGTACGTAAAAATAACATGAGTTAGCTGAGAGTGATAGATAAGAACTAAAACAAACAAACAAACAAACAAACAACAAAAAAACCCGACAATTTTAAAATACAGTTACTAGAGTGAAAACTTACTTGTAGGCTAATCAACATATTTCACGTCCAAAAAAAAAAGGAAAACAATATATAACACAAAATGAAATATGGCTAAGATATCACCAAATAGCATGTGTTGGGAATTTAATAACCAAAGTAGCAGTTTCTATTTTTAGGGATGCATTGGCACCAATGTTAAAAGGCCTGAGACTGTGTGTTTCATCTCTTATTTTATCTCTCTGATGTGATTTGCCATATTATGATTCAGGATGATTGTTGAAACCATGTCTGCCTGATGCCACAACTCACTAGGCTAATCCTCCACCTGTGGTGCTGGCACTCCAGGTTCCAGTCTGGTTGGGGCACCAGTTCTGTCCCGGTTGCTCCTCTTCCAGTCCAGCTCTCTGCTGTGGCCAGGGAAGGCAGTGGAGGATGGCCCAAGTCCTTGGGACCCTGCACTCTCATAGGAGACCAAGAGGAAGCACCTGGCTCCTGGCTTCGGATTGGCGCAGCCCGCTGGGGGTTTGAGGGGTGAGACAATGGAAAAGGAAAACCTTTTTCTCTTTCTCTCTCTCTCTCTCTCACTAACTCTGCCTGTTAAAAAAAAAAAGGAAAAAAGGAAACATGTCAAAAGTTACAAGACATAAATTTAGAGATTCAAAATTCTCAATAAACCCCCAATCAGCATATCAGCATACATAACTAGAAAACTACTCTAGGCAAATAACAACAAATTGAAGGGATCCAAATGCAAAAAAAAAAAAAAGCGCAATTAAATCGTTAAAGGCCCAATAGCTTATGACATACGAGGTCAAAACCATATACATTTGGCAGCTGGCTTGTCCACAGAAACAATGGGAATACATAAATGTAGTGAAAGAAAGTATCCTTCCATGCCTGATTCTATGTCTAGTGGGTACTATTATAAAATATTACATGAACAGGTGGAGGGATCTTGAGTACAATGGATCAAGCTATTACTTGGTATGCTCACATCCATTGTCAAGATACTTTCCAGTGCATAAATTTTACTTTCATATCAATGCTGTCTTCAAAAGGCCATATATCATGGCTCAAGTACCTGGGTCCTAGATTGGAGATCTAGATTGGAGTCCAGTCTCCTGGATTTACCCTGTTCTTGCTCCATCAGTTACAAGTATGTGTGGAATGAACCAGCATTTAAAAGATTCTTTGTTATGTAGTATTTCAAATAAATATTAATATATGATTCAGGTAAAAGACATTTCAGAACAATAAAATAGCTTCATAATCATTGCAGACTTAAGCTATAGGATGATCAAATAACTCCTCTAGTCTGAAAGAAAATGATGCAAAATTAATATTTAGAATTGCATGGTGGGGAACCTCTTTTATGTGAGGACCATTTGGATTTATAACATTTGCAGGGCATAAAATGGTATCAAATTAAAAATTAACCTGATATAGATTTACTGCATTAAATTTTTTTGGCAAGTCCAGACAAATGACTGTCAGATGTCCTCCACTCCTCATTTACAGGAAATGATTGTGATCATTAAAAAGGGTAATCATATGTGTAGGATAATATAAAGAACTTCAAGCATTCTTATTCTATTATTTTATTCAGGTATATGAATATTTGAAGCAAGATTTATAACACCATGTGAAATATTCATATATTGGGTCATTATTTGATAAAATAGTACAGCGTATAGCAGTCATAAATAGAACTATTCAATTGAAATATCCCAATAATGTATATGAAAGAGTGCCATGTGTGATATTCATATTGCAAATCCAAACATCAATAAGTAACAAATTCAAGTACATAATTATTTGTAAATCAAAGGAAACTAATGCAAAAATGCAGTGCATTTGTTTGCCAAAGATGCTATAACACAATGCCATAGATAGTGCATTTTAAACAGATACTTGTTTTCTTGTAATTCTGCAGAAAGAAAGTTCAAGAACTAATTACAGGTTTAGTTTTTTCTGTGGCACTTTTTTTTCTGTTCTAGCTAAGCTTTTAGCTTTGTACTTAGGGAATTAGTTAAGATTCCTGTGTACTATACTGAAGTACCTAAATTTGATTCCCATCTCTGACTCGACACAAGCTTCCTGCATGAACAGACACTGGTAGGCAGTGGTGATGGCTCAAGAAACCAGGGCTCAGCCACCTTTGAGGAAGTCTTGGAATGAACTACCAGCCTTTGGCTCCAGTCAGGTCCAGACCCATCAATTGTCCACATTTGGAAAGTAAACCAATTGAGGGAGACTTTCTTTATTTGTATCCCAATGAATAAATAATATAATTGGTTAATGATCATTAAAATCTTTCACAAAACAAAACTAAGGTAATAAATGAGAAACAGAGGAACAGAAAATAAGTCATCAAATTAAAGAAATTATTTCAATTATATTAATAATTAGCTCAGAATTGAATGGACTAAAATTAAGGCAGTAGTTGTCAAATTTGATTAAAGGACCAGAAGATTTCTGTATGCTTTCTGAAAGTGGCACATTTAAAAAGTAAGACAAAAACAGACTGAAAGTGAAAAGATGGGAAAAGATACCCATGCAGAGTTGGCTACACAGCCTAGATTATACATCAGATTCATATAATCAATGTTAATGAACCTAAAAACAAAGGCTCAAAGGACAAGAAACAAAGTCCATAAAACTAAATGGGTACTAAAAAAGTTACAAATAGTGTAAAACAATTTATATTAATTTTATAGTAATTAATAAAACAAATTGATAATGATCAATTGTAAACATAAATGACAGTGTAGTTAACTAATGTTTGTATATCACTCTATAGAACCCAGATAGAACACACGCTAAGCCATATCAAGACTAAAACCATGAGGTTGGTACTTTTGCACAGTGGGTGAAACCACTATATGCATCACCAGCAACCCATACAGACACAGGCTCATGCATCAGGTGTCCACTTTGATCCAGCTCCCTGCTAATGGCCTGTGAAAAGCTGAAGAAGATGGCACAACTGTTTCAGCCTCTGATAGCCACATGGAGAAATGAAAAACACCTGGCTCCTAGCTTCAAATGGGCACATCCTTGGTCAGTGAAGTGATCTGGGAAGTGAACCAGTGCTTGGGAGTACTCTATCCCTCTCTCTATGTAATAAATAAATAAATCTATTTAAAGAATGTTTCAAGAGATAACATGAAAGCCACAATATTTTTTTTTTGACAGGCAGAGTGGACAGTGAGAGAGAGAGACAGAGAGAAAGGTCTTCCTTTTTGCTGTTGGTTCACCCTCCAATGGCCGCCGTGGTAGGCGCGCTGTGGCCGGCGCACCGCGCTGATCCGATGGCAGGAGCCAGGTGCTTCTCCTGGTCTCCCATGGGGTGCAGGGCCCAAGCACTTGGGCCATCCTCCACTGCACTCCCTGGCCACAGCAGAGAGCTGGCCTGGAAGAGGGGCAACTGGGACAGGATCGGTGCCCTGACCGGGACTAGAACCCGGTGTGCCGGAGCCGCAAGGTGGAGGATTAGCCTAGTGAGCCGCGGCGCTGGCCGCCACAATATTTTTAAAAAAGATTAAAGCCATAAAAGTAATCTCTTTGACCACATGGAATTAATTTAGAAATCATTTTTAAAAGAAACAAAAATAGTTTTCAATATTTAAAAATGAGGTAATTATATTCTTAAGCAATCTGTAAGAGAAGAAAATAACAAGAAAAATTATAAAATAAATTCAACAAATTGTACCATGATGGTATTTTATTTAGATAGACGTATAGTCATCAAATCTTCTCTCCTATCCGACTTTTGAGATGGGATCTAAGGCACTTTCTTTCTTTCTTTTTTTTTTTTTTTTGACAGGCAGAGTGGACAGTGAGAGAGAGACAGAGAGAAAGGTCTTCCTTTTGCTGTTGGTTCACCCTCCAATGGCTGCCGCGGTAGGCGCGCTGTGGCCAGCGCACCACGCTGATCCAATGGCAGGAGCCAGGTGCTTCTCCTGGTCTCCCATACGGGTGCAGGGCCCAAGCACTTGGGCCATCCTCCACTGCACTCCCTGGCCACAGCAGAGAGCTGGCCTGAAAGAGGGGCAACTGGGACAGAATCTGGCGCCCCGACCGGGACTATAACCCAGTGTGCCAGCGCTGCAAGGCGGAGGATTAGCCTAGTGAGCCGCGGCACCAGCCATAAGGCACTTTCAATATGTGCTGGACCTAGGAACTTACCCCAGAGAACTTAGCATTGTTATGAACAATGAAAAAGTCACAGAGTCAAAGGATAGTTCAGTCACCACATACCCTAAATTTAATGTGCATTGGTTTCTAAATAAATAGCAGTTCATATTTTATGATATAAAGATATGCTTATGAATTTAAAATAACATGGGCAACAAATGTTAAGAGGAACTACAAAATTGAAAACTTTTTGTATATGAAAGACTCACAAAAAAGTGAAAAGGACACCAATTTCATAGGAAAATACTTGGAAATTGTATTGCCCAGAAGATTACTATAAGCAATATATCCAACATACGAAAATCCCGCAAATAAAAAGTAGTAAATACTGATTCTAAAATGAAAAAAGAAATAGACATTTCTACAAAGAATATATCCAAATGGCTAATACCACACAAGATTCTCAATATTACTTATCATTTGGTGAATGCAAATGACAGAGTGTAATACCATTTCATATACATTGCAATGTCCATTATAAAAAAAGTGCACACAATATTAGAGAAAGATAAATTATCATGAAATACTCGTGTGATTACTGTTGTATTTGTTAAACAATGTGAATAATATGGCTAACAGCACTTAAGGCCTGTAGAAGCCGTTCATCTTCTCAGAAAGTTTAGAGACAGTGTTGGGCATCACAAAGAAGGAAACAGGGAGTATGGGATTGCTCCAATAGTCTCTGACTTCTTTTAAAGGTGTCAGAATCTAAGCAATCCTGAGGAACCCAACCTGATGACTTTATCTAATCCTACTAAACTCTCAAAGGATCTAAATCTGAACACCATTGTAAGATTAAACTTCTACCTTCTTAATGCCTCAAATAGGGAATTGTTCCCAACAAATCATATGCAAAGCATATCAACACACTATGAATTATTAGAAAACTTTACTAAAAAGAATCTTGAAGTATGGACTAACTGTGAAGGAATACTGCTACATAAAATATGCCATTTCATACTGACAACTATTTTGTGATTTGCCTTATATGAGGTTAACAGACAACACATATTCATAGAGTTATAAAATAATGAAGTGACTGGAGGAGGACAGAGATTTAATGTTTTGAGGCACACAAAGTTTTACCTGGGGAAAATAAAAAAAAAATTAGATGAATGGAATGTACTAAATAACCACAAAATGTACACTTTAAAATAACCACAAAAATGTACATTTTAAAATGTCAAATGGTAGGTTATACATTTTATCATACAAAATATTTGATTGCTCATCCATAATCTCTTGCTATGATAGATGCATGCAGAGATATAGAAATTCCATCAGCTTTTTACTCTCCAAATGCCTACAAAAAGCCAAGGTTGGGCCAGGTTTATTCTAGGTGCCTAAAATTCAATCTGGGTCTCTTGGGTTGTCGACAAAAACTCAAATACTGAGTTATCACCTGCTGCCTCCTAGAGTCTGCATTAGCAGAAAGCTGAAATTGGAAGCAGATTCAGGACTTAAACACACACAATCTATTTGGAATTCAGGTGATGTCAGAGGCATTATTTTCAAAATTATTATTTATTTGTTTTCATTTTGACTAAAAGGCAGAGAGAAAATCTTCCACCTTCCAATTCATTGTCCAAAAATCACTTCATCCAAAATTAGGCAAGTATACTTCAACTTGATTCAGTCACCCATTTGGGAGGTAGGGATTCAAATATTTTAGCCATCATGTGCTGCCTTCCAGGATGCACATTAGCAGGAAGTGGAGAAAAAGAAGAGTAGTGGGGATCAAGTCAAGAACTCGGATATGGTATGTGGGCATTCCAACTGACAACTTAAGCTCTTGTGACACAGACTCACCACTGAAGAGGCATCTTAGTCATCAGGACAATGTTCAACACAAATAAAATCTATCAGATTCATGTTCTATGTATCCTTTATTTATGAATCTTTCTTTTGACTCTGGTTCTCATGGACCTCCTAAATACTGACTGCTTTTCTCCACTGACTCCTAGGTCTGTCACTCCATCTCAGGAAGAAATAAAAGCTCAGCATTGAGCTAATATATATTTTCAGATGTTTGTCAAAAGTGGCATTTCTCATTTTTATAATGAAAATGATATTAATTATATTCTATTTCACAAATATCAAGAGAACAGATTTAATGTAATTCGTAAACAATTCTATAAATACAATGATACATATGTTACTCTTTTTATAGGTTTCAGATATTACAATAAATATTTAACAGCAAAAAAAAAACACAACAAAATATCAGGATTTGAAACCAGATGAATTTAGACATGAGAAAGTGGAAGGAAAATAGAGAAAATCCCATTATGATGATTTAGCAAAATCTAGCTCATAGCTTATACATGTAAATTCAGAAATTAATCATATGGCTTTTATTTTAGACATGTTCAGCCTGAAATGCAATATAGCCTGGATAGCTATACAGAAGTATTCAACACCAAATAGCAACTATGTTCAGAAGGTTGTGGGAGAAGCTACCTTGGAGGGAAGTGCGGGTGTCATAACCAATAGGGTCAGATCTGAAAAGAATAACTACATGATGGGATAAATGGGAGAATGTATGGAATATTTGGATGGGTTATGTTAAGAAGAAAGTAGAATAATACAAGAAGAATGACAAGAAATCATAACAAACTCATGATAGAAATTTTCAGGCCGGCGCCGTGGCTTAACAGGCTAATCCTCCTCCTTGCAGCGCCGGCACACCGGGTTCTAGTCCCGGTCGGGGTGCCGGATTCTATCCCGGTTGCCCCTCTTCCAGGCCAGCTCTCTGCTATGGCCCGGGAAGGCAGTGGAGGATGGCCCAAGTGCTTGGGCCCTGCACCTGCATGGAGACCAGGAGAAGCACCTGGCTCCTGGCTTCGGATCAGCGCGATGAGCTGACCGCAGTGGCCATTGGAGGGTGAACCAATGGCAAAAAGGAAGACCTTTCTCTCTGTCTCTCTCTCTCACTATCCACTCTGCCTGTCAAAAAAATTTAAAAAAAAGAAATTTTCAGAAGAACAGGTACAGTAGTTGAGAAAAAAATAGAAGGTAGGCATTTAAGTTTAAAACCAGTTAAAATCCTGTATTTCTGCTTCAAAGTACCTAATTTAACTCTGAGCTTTCATTCCTGATTCCAGGTTTTTGGTAATACAGATGTGAGGCATTCATGATGATTCAAGTAATTGGGCTTTTCCATTCATTTTGGAATACAGAACTATAGATAGGCCTGTCTCTTAGCTTCAGCCTTGTGTCTGTCTGGGCTACTGTAGGTATTTGGGAGGAATGAATCAGTTTATAAGTAATTTTTTTATGTTTCCTTTTTCAAGATTTATTTCCTTTATTTAGGAGGCAGTCTTGAGAGAGAGAGTGGGGGAAGAGAAAGAAGAGAGAAAGAGAAGAGAGAAAGAGAAGAGAGAGAGAGAGAGAGAGAGAGAGAAGAAAGAGAGAGAGAGAGAGGGAGAGAGAGAGAGAGAGAGAGAAAGAGAAGAAAGAGAGGAAGAAAGGAAGAAAGGAAGAAAGAAAGACGGGCCCGGTGCCATGGCGCACTAGGTTAATCCTCTGCCTGCAGTGCCAGCATCCCATGTGGGTGCCGCTTCTAGTCCCAGTTGCTCCTCTTCCAGTCCAGCTCTCTGCTGTGGCCCAGGAAGGCTATGGAGATGGCCCAAGGGCTTGGGCCCCTGCACCCACATGGGAGACCAGGAGGAAGCACCTGGCTCCTGGCTTCAGATCGGCATAGCTCCAGCTGTAGCAGCCATTTAGGGGGTGAACCAATGGAAGGAAGACCTTTCTCTCTGTCTCTCTCTCACTATTTGTAACTCTACCTGTCAAATAAATAAATAAAAATCTTTAAAAAGAAAGAAAGAGAGGGAGATATCTTTTATCCAACGGTTAACTCCCCAGATAGCCTCAATTGTCAGAGCTGGGTCACACTGAAGTCAGGAGCAAGGAGTATCATCATGGTATCCTAAGTGGGTGTCAGTGACCCAAACACTTGGGACATCTCCTTCTGCTTCCCAAGGTGCATTAGCAGGGATTTGAATTTGAAGTGAAGAAGATAAACCTTGAACCAGCCTAAATATGGAATGTCAGCATTGTAGGCAGTGGGTTAATCAATTATGCCACAATTCTGTCACAATTCTTAGCCTACCTCGATTACTTTGTGTTTTTCTATCTGTCAAATATAGAATTTATTTTTATTTGGAAAACTATTCACATATGGAAAAACTAGAAAATCTTGTAATTGACTATACTTTATATTATTGATGAATAATTTAATTGAAACTACTTTGAGTAGCATAAAGTGAAAATGAACAATGCAATGATTTGCTGTATGGTGTAACTTTGGAAAGTCTGCAAGACAACATGAATCTATAAACAGGCTGAGAGAAATGTGTGCAGAGCTGTTATGGGAGCTGGCTTTGTGGCTTAACAGGTTAAGCCAACAGCTGCAATGCTGGAATCTCATATGGATCATGGTTTGAGTCCCAGCAACCCAGCAACTCCATTTCCAACCCAAATTTTTGCTAATTGCCAGGGATTGCAAGGGAAGATGGCCCAAAGCCTTGAGTGGGAGACCTAGATGAATCTCCTGTCTCCTGGCTTTCATCTTGCTCAACCCTGGCAATTGTTGAGTATTTGGGGAGTGAACCAGATGATAGAAGATTCTCATATTCATTCTCTCTTGCCTTCCTTTATCTTTGTGACTTTGACTTGAAAATAAACCAAATAACCTTATAAAAAGACAACAAAAATAAAACAAGAACCTGTAGCAGATTCTGTTCCCTACATGTTCCTGGTCCTGCCCATGAATCCCATTCAGCCTCCAAAATGTTATTAGGACCCACACTATTGTAGCAATTCACACACAAAAAAATATTCAGTAACTTGTTTTTTAGCACTAGTCAACACTTTCCACTGCAAAATTCTATGTTTATGGGTCTGGTGCTGTGGCTCAGTGGGTTAAACCTGGCCTGAAACACCAGCATCCTATTTGGGCACCGGGTTCTAGTCCTGGCTGCTCCTCTTCCATGCCAGCTCTCTGCTATGGCCTGGGATAGCAGTAGAAGATGGTTCAAGTCCTCGGGCTCCTGTACCCATATGAGAAATCAGGAAGAAGTTCCTGGTTTCTGGCTTTGGATCGGCCCAGTTCTGGCCATTGCAGTCATCTGAGGAGTTAACGAGCGGATGGAAGCCCTCTCTCTCTCTGTCTCTACCTCTCTCTGTAACTCTTTCAAATAAATGAAAAATAAATCTTTAAAAAAAATACTGTGTTTATTTCCAAGTTAGTACTAAATTCAATGCACAGTATCATATATAGGACCAATAAAGACAATTTCAAGTTTCATATCCCACAATGGTTTAGAAGACTCTATGTTCCAATCTGACTCATGTAACAAATACATCAATGTTATAGAATCACAAAGGCTGGAAACAAATTTGCTATAAGTTTTGATAGATCTAATGTCTTATAATCATGGCAATTTTACCATATCACATATTTATTTCTCCATTTTAATAAAAATATGATAAAGCTGCTATATCACAATGTAAAAAACAGACATGAACAACTTAAAAGAGAACATTGGGGAAACCCTGAAATACATTGGCAAAAGCATTTGGTTCTCTCTTACAGATGTTCTTGGTTCCTGACATTGGCCTGCCCAAGCCTAGGCCACTGGAGTCATTATGGCTATAAATTGGTGAATGAAGAGCTTTGTGTCTTTCCTGCTCTCTCATTGTCACTCTGGCTTTTAAATTAGTAAGTATTAAAAATAATTTTTAAACTCTATTTCAGTGAAGGCCCATTTAGCTACTCAAACAGTGATGTCAAATGTTTTTTCTAGGAGACATACAAATTAATGCTTACATAATCTGAGAATTACTTATATTTCTAATTGTCACTTGATAATGGCATATTAGTTAAAAAGAATTAAACTCAGTCAAATATCTTACATAAGTGGCCCAACTTTTTATTTATGTGACTTGGAGGCTTTGAAGGTACTAAGAATATGTTATAATACACATTTTTATTTTTTTTTAATTTTTATTTTATTTATGTGAAAGATAGATTTAGACAGTGAGAGAGAGACAGAGAGAAAGGTCTTCCTCCCATTGGATCACTGCCCAAATGGCCGCTACAGCCAGCGCGTTGCGCCAATCCAAAGCCAGAAGCCAAGTGCTTCCTCCTGGTCTCCCATGCGGGTACAGGGGCCCAAGCACTTGGGCCATCCTCCACTGCCTTTCTGGCCACAGCAGAGAGCTGGACTGGAAGAGGAGCAACCAGGACTAGAACCCGGTGCCCATATGGGATGCTGGCACTGCAGGCAGAGGATTAACTAAGTGAACCACGGCACTGGCCCCAATACACATTTATTTTAAATCCTGTAATGCTCACTCCCATGTTCACTAAAATGGTAATATTGCATGTGTTGAGAAAATATACCCAATGATAAGTTTGAAGATATTTGAAATATTATACATGTTTTTAAAGAGCAGAAAATGAACAGTTTTTCAATATGTGGAAAAGAGAGGATAATTTTGAGAAAATAAGAAACATTAATTAAAAATTTTATTTCATTATTGTTGGATATATACTTTTGAAGTGCATCTTTCCTAAGTACTAGTTTTGAGGTACACTACTTTAAAATATTCAATGTATTTGATCAACATTCCCATATTGGCTGTTCTGTAGGATTACAAAATACAGTTATTATATTGCTTTACTTCTTATACTTCAGAGTTCATATATTAGAAACTACAAATATTGGATAACAAACACATTCATCATATCGTTCTTTGCTTACATGTTGCCATTAGCCAATTCACCACCTATGTATTGTTATGTTGATTTTTTGACTTTTATTTAATGAATATAAATTTCCAATGTACAGCTTATGGATTACAATGGCTTCCACCTCCCATAACTTCCCTCCCACCCCCAAATGACCCCTCTCCCGCACCCTCTCCCTTCCCATTCACATCAAGATTATTTTCAATTCTCTTTATATACAGAAGTTCAATTTAGTATATATTAAGTAAAGATTTCAACAGTTTGCACCCACATAGAAACACAAAGTGAAACATACTGTTTGAGTACTAGTTATAGCATTAAATCAAAATGTACAGTGCATTAAGGACAAGAGATCCCAGGGGGCGGAGCCAAGATGGCGGATAGTGAGGACGTGCACCGTAGTTTGGGAAAATAAAGTTTCATAACAGTGGAATTACTGTAGCCTCAGGAAAAGACTCAAGAAAAAAACTGCAGAGGAAACGCTTCTGGATCTTGTGGATGTGACACAGAGGACCTACAGGGAGCCTACCGCGTGGAAACTCAACCGCGGGAGATGAGCCGCAGACTCTCGCCAGCGCGGGAACGGGCGGGAGGTAAGACAAAGACAGCAGAAACCCGAGACATTGGCGGGTGGGGAAGCAGAGGCCTCTCTTGTCACTCAATGAGCAAAACAAAGAGCAGGAGCCATTTTACATATCTAAAGCGCAGCCAGAAACTCAGTAACTTTGGAATTTGGTGAATCTTGAGAACACATTGAGGGCTGCATAAACTCTTTGTGAGGTCCCAGGGATAGATCAAAAAAATACTCACAGAGGCCAGATTTCAACTAGACTCAATTCCACTCACCTGTGCCGAATTACTTCCCAAATGAGTCAAGAAAAAAAGAGAGAGAGAGAGCAATCCAGCAAGGAGCAAGGGAGAGAACAATCTGGGTGAGTCGCTTTTTGCACAGCCTTAAACCTGAAGAATCAAGCGGAGCTCTCTGGCCACACCCATCACAGCCTCTAAGGATCCATCAAAGCACACAGCCCACTTAGAGGCATAGTATAACGAGAAAAAAAACACCACAGACAAAAAAAAAACACATAAATTATCTCCAGCATGCCAAAAAACAAACGTAGAAACCGAGGTAACAAGAGCAAGGAAGACACTATGATGCACCCAAATGAACAAGACACCCCAATGCAAGATTATGAAGATGAAGAGATAGAGCAAATGCAAGAAGAAGATCTCAAAAAATTGATAAGAACATTAAGAAGTTCTCAAAAACAAATTCTTGAACTACAGAAATCCTTAATGGACAAGATAGAAAAATGTTAAGGAGGAATCAAAATGAAATGAAACAACTAGTAGAACATGAAACTGTGAAGTGACAAAAAACCACAATGAAATGAAGAACTCAATAGATCAAATGACAAACACATTAGAGAGCCTTAAAAACAGAATGGGCAAAGCAGAAGAGAGAATATCGGAATTAGAAGACAGACAACAGGAAAGAAAACAGGCAAATCAAAGAAAAGAAGAAATCAGAAATCTAAAAAATACTGTCAGGAATCTACAGGATACTATTAAAAAACCCAACATTCGGGTTCTAGGAGTTCCTGAAGGCATGGAGAGGGAGAAAGGATTAGAAGGCATTTTCAGTGACATACTAGCAGAAAATTTCCCAGGTTTGGAGAAGGACAGAGACATCCTAGTACAGGAAGCTCATAGAACCCCTAATAAATATGACCAAAAGAGATCCTCACCACGACACGTCGTAATCAAACTCACCACAGTGAAACACAAAGAAAAGATCCTAAAATGTGCAAGAGAGAAACGCCAGATTACTCTCAGAGGATCTCCAATTAGACTCAGAGCAGACTTCTCATCAGAAACCCTACAAGCTAGGAGAGAATGGCGAGATATAGCCCAGGTACTAAGAGAGAAAAACTGCCAGCCCAGAATATTATATCCTGCAAAGCTCTCATTTGTGAATGAAGGTGAAATAAAGACCTTTCACAGCAAACAGAAATTGAAAGAATTTGTCGCCACTCATCCAGCCCTGCAAAAGATGCTTAAAGATGTGTTACATACAGAAACACAGAAACACGGTCACCAATATGAAAGAAGGTAAAGGAAGGAAACCTCGCAGCAAAAGATCACAGGAGTCTCAAACCATATATTAGAAAAAATCTTTGGCAAATGACAGGGCAAAGTTACTCCTTCTCAATAGTCACATTGAATGTTAATGGCTTGAACTGTCCAGTTAAAAGACAACAATTGGCTGATTGGGTTAAGGAACAAAACCCATCTTTTTGCTGCTTCCAAGAAACTCATCTGTCCAACAATGATCCATACAGGCTGAAAGTGAAAGGCTGGAAAAAGATAGACCATGCCAACAGAAATGAAAAACGAACGGGCGTAGCCATCTTAATATCGGACAACATAAACTTTACCACAAAAACTGTCAGGAGAGACAAAGAGGGGCACTATTTAATGATTAAGGGATCCATTCAACAGGAAGATATAACAATTATCAATGTATATGCACCTAATTACAGGGCACCAGCTTATTTAAAAGACTTGTTAAGGGACTTAAAGGGAGACTTAGACCCCAATACAATAGTACTGGGGGACTTCAATACTCCACTCTCAGAGATAGACAGATCAACAGGACAGAAGATCAACAAGGAGACAGTAGATTTAAATGACAAAGGGATCTAACAGATATCTACAGAACATTTCATCCTATATCTAAGGACTTTACATTCTTCTCAGCAGTACATGGAACCTTCTCTAGGATTGACCACATACTAGGCCATATAGCAAGTCTCAGCAAATTCAAAAGAATTAGAATCATACCATGCAGCTTCTCAGACCACAAAGGAATGAAATTGGAAATTAGCAACTCGGGAATCTCCAGAGCACGTGCAAACACATGGAGATTGAACAACATGCTCCTGAATGAACAATGGGTCATAGAAGAAATTAAAAGAGAAATCAAAAATTTTCTGGAAGTAAATGAGGATAAAAGCACAACATACAAAAACCTATGGGGTACAACAAAAGCAGTGTTAAGAGGAAAGTTTATATCAATAGGTGCCTACATCAAGAAATTCGAAAGGCACCAAATAGATGAGCTTTCAAGTCATCTCAAGGATCTAGAATATCTGCAGCAAACCAAACCCAAACCCATTAGGAGAAGAGAAATAATTAAAATCAAAGAAGAAATCAACAGGATTGAATCCAAAAAAACATTACAAAAAATCAGCCAAAAAAGGAGCTGGTTTTTTGTAAAAATCAACAAAATTGACACCCCATTGGCCCAACTAACTAAAAAAAGAAGAGAAAAGACCCAAATCAACAGGATCAGAGATGAAAATGGAAACGTAACAACAGACACCACAGAAATAAAAAGAATCATCAGAAATTACTACAAGGACTTGTATGACAGCAAACAGGGAAATCTATCAGAAATGGACAGATTCTTGGACACATACAACCTACCTAAATTGAGCCAGGAAGACTTAGAAAACCTAAACAGACCCATAACTGACACAGAAATTGAAACAGTAATAAAGGCCCTCCCAACAAAGAAAAGCCCAGGGCCAGATGGATTCACTGCTGAGTTCTACCAGACATTTAGAGAAGAACTAACTCCAATTCTTCTCAAACTATTCAGAACAATCGAAAAAGAGGGAATCCTCCCTAATTCTTTCTATGAAGCCAGCATCACCTTAATTCCTAAGCTGGAAAAAGATGCAGCATTGAAAGAGAATTACAGACCAATATCCCTGATGAACATAGATGCAAAAATACTCAATAAAATTCTGGCCAATAGAATGCAACAACACATCAGAAAGATCATCCACCCAGACCAAGTGGGATTTATCCCCGGTATGCAAGGATGGTTCAACTTCCGCAAAACAATCAACGTAATACACTACATTAACAGACTGCAGAAGAAAAGCCATATGATTCTCTCAATAGATGCAGAGAAAACATTTGATAAAATACAACACCCTTTCATGATGAAAACTCTAAGCAAACTGGGTATGGAAGGAACATTCCTCAATACAATCAAAGCAATATATGAAAAACCCACAGCCAAAAACCTATTGAATGGGGAAAAGTTGGAAGCATTTCCGCTGAGATCTGGTACCAGACAGGGATGCCCACTCTCACCACTGCTATTCAATATAGTTCTGGAAGTTTTAGCCAGAGCTATTAGGCAAGAAAAAGAAATTAAAGGGATACAAATTGGGAAGGAAGAACTCAAACTATCCCTCTTTGCAGATGATATGATTCTTTATTTAGGGGACCCAAAGAACTCTACTAAGAGACTGCTGGAACTCATCGAAGATTTTGGCAAAGTAGCAGGATATAAAATCAATGCACAAAAATCAACAGCCTTTGTATACACAGGCAATGCCACGGCTGAGGAAGAACTGCTAAGATCAATCCCATTCACAATAGCTACAAAAACAATCAAATCCCTTGGAATAAACTTAACCAAGCACGTTAAAGATCTCTACGATGAAAACCACAAAACCTTAAAGAAAGAATTAGAAGAGGATACCAAAAAATGGAGAAATCTTCCATGCTCATGGATTGGAAGAATCAATATCATCAAAATGTCTATTCTCCCAAAAGCAATTTATACATTCAATGCAATACCAATCCAGATACCAAAGACATTCTTCTCAGATCTGGAAAAAATGATGCTGAAATTCATATGGAGACACAGAAGACCTCGAATAGCCAAAGCAATCTTGTACAACAAAAGCAAAGCCAGAGGCATCACAATACCAGATTTCAGGACATACGACAGGGCAGTTAAATCAAAACAGCATGGTACTGGTACAGAAACAGATGGATAGACCAATGGAACAGAATAGAAACACCAGAAATCAATCCAAATATCTACAGCCAACTTATATTTGATCAAAGATCCAAAACCAATCCCTGGAATAAGGACAGCCTATTCAATAAATGGTCTGGGAAAATTGGATTTCCACGTGCAGAAGCTTGAAGCAAGACCCATACCGTTCACCTTACACAAAAATTCACTCAACATGGATTAAAGACTTAAATCTACGACCCGAAACCATCAAATTATTAGAGAGCATTGGAGAAACCCTGCAAGATATAGGTACAGGCAAAGACTTCTTAGGAAAGACCCCAGGAGCACAGGCAGTCAAAACCAAAATTAACATTTGGGATTGCATCAAATTGAGAAGTTTCTGTACTTCAAAAGAAACAGTCAGGAAAGTGAAGAGGCAACCGACAGAATGGGAAAAAATATTTGCAAACTATACTACAGATAAAGGGTTGATAACCAGAATCTACAAAGAAATCAAGAAACTCCACAACAACAGAACAAACAACCCACTTAAGAGAAGGGCCAAGGACCTCAAGAGACATTTTTCGAAAGAGGAAATCCAAATGGCCAATAGACACATGAAAAAATGTTCAATATCACTAGCAATCAGAGAAATGCAAATCAAAACCACAATGAGGTTTCACCTCACCCAGGTGAGAATGGCTCACATCCAGAAATCAACCAACAACAGATGCTGGAGAGGATGTGGGGGAAAAGGGACACTAACCCACTGTTGGTGGGAATGCAAACTGGTTAAGCCACTATGGAAGTCAGTCTGGAGATTCCTCAGAAACCTGAACATAACCCTACCATACAACCCAGCCATCACACTCCTTGGAATTTACCCAAAGGAACTTAATTTGGCTAATAAAAAAGCCATCTGCACATTAATGTTTATTGCAGCTCAATTCACAATAGCTAAGACCTGGAACCAACCCAAATGCCCATCAACAGTAGACTGGATAAAGAAATTATGGGACATGTACTCCATAGAATACTATACAGCAGTAAGAAACAATGAAACCCGGTCATTTGCAACAAGATGGAGGAATCTGGAAAATATCATGCTGAGTGAATTAAGCCAGTCCCAAAGAGAAAAATATCATTTGTTTTCCCTGATCGGCGACCACTGAGCACCAAAGGGGAAACCTGTTGAAGTGAAATGGACACTATAAGAAACAATGACTTGATCAGCTCTTGTCCTGACTGTTGATGTACAATGTAATACTTTATCCTTTTTAGTATTTGTTGTTGTTGTTGTTGTTCTAGTACTAGTGGTTGAACTCTGTAATTAACACACAATTATTCTTAGGTGTTTAAATTTTAACTGAAAAGTGATCCCTGTTAAATTTCAGAGTGGAAAAAGAGAGGGAGGAGATGTACAATTTGGGACATGCTCAATCAGACTTGCCCCAAATGATGGAGTTAGAAATGTGCCAGGGGATTCCAATACAATCCCATCAAGGTGGCATGTACCAATGCCATCTCACTAGTCCAAGTGATCAATTTCAGTTCACAACCGATGGCTCTATAAGGTCTAAGAGTAAAAGGGATCACACAAACAGGACAAGTGTCTGCTAATACTAACTGATAGAATCAAAAAGGGAGAGAAAGATCCAACATGGGAAGTGGGATACACAGCAGACTCATACAATGGCAGACGTCCTAAACAACACTCTGGCCTCAGAATCAGCCATTAAGGCATTTGGATCTGGCTGAAGAGCCTATGAGAGTATTGTAGTCATGGAAATCCAAGATACCATGGAAAAGAAAAAAAGAAAAAGAAGAAGACCTAAATGAAAGATCTCTGTGAGTGAGATTCCAGTGGAAAGAATGGGGCCATCAAAGAAGGAGGTACCATTCTCCGAAGGGAGGAGAGAACTTCCACTTTGACTATGACCCTATCAGAATAAGACCAAAGTCAGCGAACTCTAAAGGCTTCCATAGCCCTGGCAACTCATGACTAGAGCCTGGGGAGATTACTGATGCCATGAACAGGAGTTTCAAATTGTTAAGTCAGCAACAGGAGTCCCTGTGGACTTACATTCCATGTGGGATCTGTCCTTAATGTGTTGTCCAATGTGAAGTGATGCTATAACTAGTACTGAAACAGTATTTTTACACTTTGTGTTTCTGTGTGGGTACAAACTGATGAGATCTTTACTAATTATATACTGAATTGATCTTCTGTATATAAAGATAATTGGAAATAAAAAAAAAGCTGGTGTTAATTGGAAATGGCATAGAAAATTAATTAATTTTTTTAAAAAAATATTATGTAGGATCTCTGTCTTTAATGTGCTGTACACTGTTATTTAATGCTATAACTAGTACTCCAACAGTATTTTTTTTCCACTTTGTGTTGCTATATGGGGCAAACTGTTGAAATCGGTACCTAATATATACTAAACTGATCTTCTGTATATAAAAAGAATTGAAAATGAAAAGAAAAAAAAAGGACAAGAGATCCCACATGAAGAGCAAGTGCACAGTGACTACTGTTGTTGACCCAACAAATTGACACTCTTGTTTATGGTGCCAGTAACCACCCTAGGCTGTCGTCATGAGTTGCCAAGGCTATGGAAGCCTTCCAAGTTTGCTGACTCTGCTCATATTTAGACAAGGTCATAAAAGACAGGGTGAGGATAGTAACCAATGATCCTAAGAGTGCCGTTAACCAGGTCTGAACAATTATACAGCATTAAGTGGGGAAGAGGACCATCAGTACACACAGGTTGGGAGTAGAGCCATTGGAGGTAGAGTAGAGGTTATGATTACAAAGGAATGAGGCCCAAGTACGCTAGACAGGGTCTAGAACAAAGGACAGAGTCATTATTAGAGGAGCTAAGAAAGGTGCTGTCTAAGCTACAAGTAATTTTTCTGATTGAGAGGCAAACAGAACCTGACAGAAGGGGCTTGATAATAATCTGGTGGGTTTTAGGCCTTGTAAGTTGAGAGGCCCAGACCTATCTATCTCTTCACATGGGCTATATCCTAAGGGAGTGTGAACCTCCTAGGGGAAGGCACTCTGTTGACTTTCATTACTTAGCTGGCCTGGGAGGAGTGCTGGCCAGGAAAAAGCAGGTGGCATCTCTAACAAGAAATTTACAGTTCTGCCTGCAATGTTGCTGACCCTACTTGGCCGTTCCCTCAGCTGCAGTGGTCACTTTGGAAGTTGGGCTGAGTGAAGGGCTTTTCAGCTTAGAGCCAATAAGATCTGTGGCTCTGACCTGGGCATCCTTCGACTCCAGGGCAGGTCCATTTCCAGTGATCCAACTCTTGGCAGAGCTGCCAGGGCTCTTCACAAGCTGACTTCTGCTGAAGCCCAGGCTTACCACATTGAAAGCCACTGCAGTGGACTGGCCTGTTGGGTCTCCTTGAGGGCAGATCACTGTACAGATCAGCCATTAATAGGCCTGCCACCCATTGCTTCTGATGCCTAGCTTTCTTTGCCTCCTGGTTTGTGTTAAAGCAGACCAGAGGATGCAAGTCAAGGGAGAGCCCAAGTCCCATCTCTAATCTTCAGTGGCCTGAACTACAAGTCTATAGTCACCAGCATGTTCTGTAGTACTTTTTCTAAGGTAGACAATGCCTATGAGGAAAATTATATTCTCACTTTAAAACTTTCTTTCCCTTTTGTCTGAAAGGGAGGTTTTTTATACTTACTGTTTACTTCGCTGATGGCGAAGTAAATCTAGCTATGAAATTATAATTTAAGCTTTTATTTTGGCTATGCTATTACAGAAAAATGTTAGCCATCTCTTTTATAAGGTCTAAAGATTAAATTGTGCATCCTACAGATTCCTTCATAATAGAATTAGTTTCCTACCTTGAGGAGAATAGAGAAATGAAAGAACAAGTTGGGCTTAGAATAGAGAAATGAGGGAGCAAGCCCTAGATCGCTTGCTGACAATAGCAATATCACATGAATACTTAGCAAACCGTTTCAACCATTAGATAACAACTTAAGAAAACATTTACCAGAAGGTCAATGCCTTCTATAAATTTTAAGAATCATGTATTTGAAAACACCTCTTAAATATCTAACATGGTGTAGTTTGTTTAACCAGTAAACTTAAGCACAACCATATAAAATGTTTTTAGTTTCTTTCTACCAACAAGTATAAAACATATGATGCAGAGATTCAAGTCACGCAAATTAAAATGTATCTTTGATTGATTTTAGCAGCTTAAATTTATGGACAATCTTATCTATAAGCCAATTAAAAGAAAATTCTTAATAAAATTTTATTAAATTTATAAAATGTTATGTTGATTTTATCTATATACACCCATCATTTTCATGATAGTATGTGTATGTGTATATGGCCCAAAGCAGCTGTCTCCAAAATTTATTTCATAAATTTCTAACCATCCATGAGATCCTATTTGCAGAAAGACCTCTAAGCATGTAATTAACATCAAATGATATTATAATTGTGAAGCATTGATTCAAATTGAACTAAGATCCTATAAAAAGGTATATACATGGACAGAGGAAATCTCATGTAAGGATACAGCAAGGCAGTGGCAGTGTGATAGTTAGAGAAGCTTCAGGAGAAACTGCACCTGCTATTACCTTGCATTTAAATTTTCATTCTCTAAAACCACAAGAAAAATGTTGCTTTGATCAAACAACACATTCTACAGTATTGGGTTGTGGCAACCAGAGCATGGTAATATCCTCCTGTCTCTGCGTACATTTTTGGCAGCCAACTAGTATGCCAGTATTGTTATCAGAAATACAGAAATTTAAACTGTGGTTTCATGTGGCCAAACATCTAAACAGAGAAAACAAATATGAAATCAGAGTATCCATCTTGAGGATCCTAGAAA
Source organism: Lepus europaeus (assembly GCF_033115175.1). NCBI lineage: Eukaryota > Metazoa > Chordata > Mammalia > Lagomorpha > Leporidae > Lepus > Lepus europaeus. The sequence goes on along the minus strand of NW_026909276.1, from coordinate 8,999,492 downwards.
ACAAGAAACCAAATATACGAGGAAATGAACAATAAAGATCAGAGCAGAAATAAAAGGAATATTAATATTAAAGATAAGTGTATTGGCCAGGGACACAGCTCAGTAGGCTTATCCTCCACCTGCGGCACTGGCACCTGGGTTCTAGTCCCGGATAGGGTGCCAGATTTTGTCCCGGTTGCTTCTCTTCCAGTGCAACTCTCTGCTGTGGCCCGGGAATGCAGTGGAGGATGGCCCAAGTCCTTGGGCCCTGCACCCACATGGGAGACCAGGAGAAGTGCCTGGCTCCTGGCTTCAGATCAGCGCAATGCACTGGTCACAGTGGCCATTGGAGGGGGTGAACCAACAGAAAAAAGGAAGACCTTTCTCTCTGTCTTTCTCTCTCACTGTCCACTCTGCCTGTCAAAAAAAAAAAAGTAAAAAAAAAAGATAAGTGTGTTAAAGTTCTGATTTTTAATAGAAGAACAGTTCTTAGCTAGGTTTTATAAAATAGATTCAAGTAAATAAAATAAAAAGGAGACACTGCAATTCATATCACAGATATACAATCGATCACTAAGGAATAGTAACAGCAACTGTAAATTATAAAATTGAAAAAAAATGTTTATTTTGTGGATACATATAACCTACCAAACCTGAGCCAGGAATATATAAAATACCTGAATAGACCAATAGTGAGTAACAACATTAAGTCAAAAATAACATGTGTAGAAGATACTTCCTAAATGTTTTTAGGGGAGCACATTCCCCTGGAATAGGACATGTCTGCAGTTCTGTCTTTGCCTGTGCAGGCTGGGTGAGTGCACACCCTTCCTATGGAATGTGACGGCAGAAGGCAGCAGGGTGGGTAATCTGTAACTAATGGTAAATACTGGTTTCAGGAGCTCAAGACTGTAAATAAGATTCTGGATACTGGTACTGCATGACTGTTGTCCTTCAGAACATAGGTTTCGACTTTTCCTGTTCATATGGTATACTTTGGTTAGTGTATTTCTGTGCCTACATGCTTGGTAGCTTGTTGAATTGCTTGTAGCCTCTAATAAAATGTGCTGGCTGAAAGTTGTCTTCTGGCACATTCCTCTGATAGAGGCCCCTGTGTTCAATTTCTTCATTTTGAAAAACCTCACAAAAGTGTTCAAATAAAAGTTCAGTACCAAATATCTCCACTACTAAAATCTATCAAATTAAAAAAAAATCCATGTTTTCTAAAATTATTTGAAAAAATAATAGGGAAAGAAACTTTCCAAACTCATCATATGAGGCCAGCATTTCTTAAAGTGAACTGACACTTGGAAAATCTACATTTATCTCTGATTCTCTGTGGTTCAAATAAAAAATATAGACCAGAGTGTCTGATGAATATAGATGCAACGTACTCCTCATAATAGATTCCATTTTAGAATTCAAAAAAATATAAATAAGATCAGATATCATAATCAATTCAGATGTAACCTAGGAATAGAGAAAATATGAATGTGAATCATAATTCCAATAATTCACATCAATCAAAAAATAAACATTATAGTCATCTAAATAGATGTAGAAAACATATTCACATAAAATAATGCATCCATGTATGAGAAAAGTATTGAGCAGAATATTTTTAGACTGCACCTACTTCAGGGAAAAAAATACATTAGAGAAGCCCAGAGCCAAATCCTATTGAATGACTAAAAACTGAAAATATTTCCTCTATGATCTGGAACTATAAAGTGATGCACACACTCTCTTCTTGAAATCAATATTGCAATGTATGTTCTGGGCCAAACAAGTACACAAGGGAAGGAAATAAAAGATATAGAAATAGGAAAGAAGAAATTCAAATCATTTATATATCCAGATGACTTAATTCTATTGATAAAAAGTACAATGAGTTCACCAAGAGGACGTTAGAACTGGTAAATGGCATTGGCAGACTTGCAGGATATAAAGTAAATACAAAAAATCAGAAATAATTTTATATATCTATACTATTGTGAACCCATTTACAAAGAAAGTATAGGAGAAATTAAATTCATAATAAGAATAAAATATCCTAGAATAAATTTGACTTGGGATGTGAAATACCTCTACAACAAAAATTACAAAATCATGATAAAAGAAATTAAAGTCCGAAAAAAGCTCGGCAAGATGGCGGAATAGGAAGGGAGCACATTGATATTCTTCGGCAAGACAGAGGTTAATAAAAGTGGAGATACTGCATGGTCAAGGAAGAGTAGGGGAAGAAACAGCAGAGGAAACTCTTCCGGAACTAGTGATTCACAGTGGACCTGCGTGGAGAGCGTGGGAGCCCAAGTTCGGGACACCAGTGGCAGACTCAATGCACCAGTGCTGGAACGCGAGGTGAGCCGAACCTCAATAGCCCGAGACACCAGCGGGCAAGCGGAAAGAGGAGACTAGAGGGAACGAGGCTTGAAACTCCGTGGGGAAAAGTTCACCAGGCTAACTAGAAGAGAGAGAGGAAAAAAAAAAGTGACCGAAACGGACACGAGTTTCTCTTTCTCTGCTCACCCCTCAAGGGCGAGCAAGACAGAGCAGGCGCCATTTTGGACATACGTCATAAGCAGGGCGACCTCAGGTCTGCACCAGCCCTGAGCCAAGCAGAAAAACCTGACTCTGGGGGGGTGAAATAACAGGAGATTAGCATCTAACTTGGCAACCCAGTGGGAGACTGCAGAATTGGAGCCCGCACCGAGGGCAGCAGAGATTCCCTGTGTGGTCCTTGGGAAAGAGCTTCTGATCTCTGGCTCCTGTGGGTATATCATTTGCCTGCTAACTACCTCCAATTATGTTCAGCTGTGTGGAATTACTTCCCTTTTGAATCAAAAAAAAAAAGAAAGAAAGAAAGAGAGATTTACCACGCCTAACCTGGGAGTGTCATCTTGACACACCCTCAACCCTGAGGAACCAAACACAGCTCTCAGTCCACACCCATCTCAAGCCTCTAAGGCTCTACCGAAAGCAGACAGTCCACTTAATCTAGAGTCATAGTATAACAAGAAAAAAAACACCACAGTGAAGAAACCAAATATCTCCAACATGCCATACAACAAACGCAAAAACCGAGGTAACAAGAACAAGGAAGATACTATGATGCCCCCAAATGAAAAAGACACCCCAACTCAAGATTATGAAGATAATGAGATCGAAGAAATGCAAGAAGCGGATCTCAAAAAATTGATAAGAACATTAAGAAGTTCTCAAAAACAAATTCTTGAACTACAGAAATCCCTAATGGACAAGATAGAAAATCTCTCTCGTGAAAATGAAATATTAAGGAGGAATCAAAATGAAATGAAACAACTAGTGGAACAAGAAACTGTGATAGTGACGAGAAATCATAATGAAATGAAGAATTCAATAGATCAAATGACAAACACATTAGAGAGCCTTAAAAACAGAATGGGCGAAGCAGAAGAGAGAATATCAGACTTAGAAGACAGAGAACAGGAAAGGAAACAGGCAAACCAAAGAAAAGAAGAAGAAATTAGAAATCTAAAAAATATTGTCAGGAATCTACAGGATACTATTAAAAAATCTAACATTCGGGTTCTAGGAGTTCCTGAAGGCATGGAGAGGGAGAAAGGATTAGAAGGCATTTTTAGTGAGATACTAGCAGAAAATTTCCCAGGTTTGGAGAAGGACAGAGACATCCTAGTACAGGAAGCTCATAGAACCCTTAATAAACATGACCAAAAGAGATCCTCACCACGACATGTTGTAATCAAACTCACCACAGTGAAACACAAAGAAAAGATCCTAAAATGTGCAAGAGAGAAACGCCAGATTACTCTCAGAGGATCTCCAATTAACTCACAGCAGACTTCTCAGCAGAAACCCTACAAGCTAGAAGGGAATGGCGAGACATAGCCCAGGTACTAAGAGAGAAAAACTGCCAGCCCAGAATATTATATCCTGCAAAGCTCTCATTTGTGAATGAAGGTGAAATTAAGACTTTTCATAGCAAACAGAAACTGAAAGAATTTGTTGCCACTCATCCTGCCCTGCAAAAGATGCTTAAAGATGTGTTACACACAGAAACACAGAAACATGGTCACCAATATGAAAGAAGGTAAAGGAAGGAAACCTCACAGCAAAAGATCACAGGAAGCTCAATTTCTCTTTGACATAGAATTAAACTCTGATGCTCTGTTAGAGCAATGTGTTAAAGTAATCTATTATGTTCTCTTGATGTCTGTTAAATTCTAATTGTTCAAAAACAGCTGAATTTTTATTAAGAGCTATGGGTTATTTAAATATGTGCTTATTTTCAAAGATTTGAATAATCACCTTGTAACAATGATCAAATTTGGTCTATGTTATGTCATGATTTTAAGGAATCTTATTTCAACCAGATATTTTGGATTTTGATATTGGTCTATTATGGTATAACATAGCATATGTGCGTACATATTGTATGTCCACATGGGGAAATTTTATTAAGAGTTTTATTTTAAATGGCTTATAGATAAGATTGTCCATAAATTTAAGCTACTAAAATCAATCAAAGATACATTTTAATTTGTGTGACCTGAATCTGTGTATCATATGTTTTAAACTTGTTGGTAGAAAGAAACTAAAAACATTTTATATGGTTGTGCTTAAGTTTACTGGTTAAACAAACTACACCATGTTAGATATTTAAGAGGTGTTTTCAAATACATGATTCTTAAAATTTATAGAAGGCATTGGACCTTCTGGTAAATGTTTTCTTAAGTTGTTATCTAATGGTTGAAACCGTTTGCTAAGTATTCATGTAATATTGCTATTGTCAGCAAGTGATCTAGGACTTGCTCCCTCATTTCTCTATTCTAAGCCCAACTCGTCCTTTCATTCCTCTATTCTCTTCAAGGTAGGAAACTAACTCTATTATAAAGAAATCTGTAGGATGCACAATTTAATCTTTAGACCTTATAAAAGAGATGGCTAACATTTTTCTGTAATAGCATAGCCAAAATAAGAACTTAACTAATAATCTCATAGCTAGATTTACTTCGCCATCAGCGAAGTATACAGTAAGTAGAAAAAAAAAACCTCCCTTTCAGACCAAAGGGAAAGAAAGTTTTAAAGTGAGAATATAATTTTCCTCATGGGCATTGTCTACCTTAGAAAAACTACTACAGAACATGCCTGTGACTATAGACCTGTAGTTCAGGCCACCGAAGATTAGAGATGGGACTTGGGCTCTCCCTTGACTTGCATCCTCTGGTCTGCTTTAACACAAACCAGGAGGAAAAGAAAGCTTGGCATCAGAAGCAATGGGTGGCAGGCCTATTCATAGCTGATCTGTACGGTGATCTGCCCTCAAGGAGACCCAACCAGCCAGTCCACTGTAGTGGCTTTCAAAGTGGTAAGCCTGGGCTTCAGCAGAAGTCAGCTTGTGAAGAGCCCTGGCAGCTCTGCCAAGAGTTGGATCACTGGAAATGGACCTGCCCTGGAATCGAAGGATGCCCAGGTCAGAGCCACAGATCTTATTGGCTCCAAGCTGAAAAGCCCTTCACTCAGCCCAACTTCCAAAGTGACCACTGCAGCTGAGGGGATGGCAAATAGGGTCAGCAACATTGCAGGCAGAACTGTAAATTTCTTGTTAGAGATGCCCCCTGCCTTGACCTGGCCAGCTCTCCTCCCAGGCCAGCGAAGTAATGAAAGTCAACAGAGTGCCTTCCCCTAGGAGGTTCACACTCCCTTAGGATATACCCCATGTGAAGAGATAGATAGGTCTGGGCCTCTTAACTTACAAGGCCTAAAGCCCACCAGATTATTATCAAGCCCCTTCTCAGGTTCTATTTGCCTCTCAATCAGAAAACTTAATTATAGCTTAGACAGCACCTTTCTTAGCTCCTCTAATAATGACTCTGTCCGTTGTTCTAGACCCTGTCTAGCACACTTGGGCCTCATTTCTTTGTAATCATAAGCTCTACTCTACCACCAATGGTTCTACTCCCAACCTGTGTGTACTGATGGTCCTCTTCCCCACTTAATGCTGTATAATTGTTCAGACCTGGTATATGCCACTCTTAGGATCATTGGTTACTATCCTCACCCTGTCTTTTATGACCTTGTCTAAATATGAGCAGAGTCAGCAAACTTGGAAGGCTTCCATAGCCTTGGCAACTCATGACGACAGCCTAGGGTGGTTACTGGTGCCATAAACTAGCGTGTCAATTTGTTGGGTCAACAACAGGAGCCACTGTGCACTTGCTCCTGATGTGGGATTTCTGTCCTTACTGTGCTGTACATTGTGATTTAATGCTATAACTAGTACTCAAACAGTATGTTTCACTTTGTGTTTCTATGTGGGTGCAAACTGTTGAAATCTTTATACTAAATTGATCTTCTGTATGTAAAGAGAATTGAAAATGAATCTTAATGTGAATGGAAGGGGAGAGGGAGCGGGAGAGGGGAGGGTTGCGGGTGGGAGGGAAATTATGGGAAGGGGAAGCCATTGTAATCCATAAGCTGTATACTGGAAATTTATATTCATTAAATAAAAGTTAAAAAAATAAAAAAAATAAAAAAAAAAGAAATTAAAGTCCAAAAACTCTCATGTTCATGGCTTGAAGTAATTCCCAGGATTTCCATAGTATCCAAATCAATTTACAGATACAATATAATTTACATCAAATTTCAAAGAAATGATTCACATATCTAGAAAAACAAACCTAAACTTCATATATTCATATGGATTTAAAAAAAATCCCAAATAGACAAAGCAATCTTGAGAAACAGAACAAATCTGGAGGCACAACACATGGATTCAATATATACTACAGAGGCAACATAATCGCTGGCATAAAAACTGATGCATAAACCAGAGTAAGAGGATGGAGGCTTCCAGAAAGAAACACAGATATTTACAGATCATGGATCTTTGACAAGGTAATAAAAATTAACTTGTAAAGCAAATGCAAATAGTAAATGGTCCAGAGGAAATTGGATGTCCATCTGGACATGACTAAACGTAAATTACCTCCACTAGTATCTGATACAAAATCAACTGATACTGAGTCAAGGATCTAAATGTAAGACCAGCAATTCACAAAATATAGAGAAAACTTACCTGAACCCCTATGTTTATTGCAGCTCAATTCACAGAAGCTAAGAGATGTAATCAACCTGGAGGTCCACCAAATGAATACTGGTTAAAGAAAATGTGGCATATATACACTATGCAATACTACTCAGCTGTATAAATGAATGAGACACTGTCATTTGCAACAAAATATGTGGAACTAGCAACCACTGTGCTCAGTGAAATAAGACAGCCCCTAAAAGATAAATATTGCATGTTTTCTGTGATTTGTGGTAATTAATGTACAGATCACAAAAATGTAGTGTATATGAGTGAAATTGGCCCTTTGAGATTTGATCATTGTTTATGGTTTTTGTGTATTTTAAAAACCCAAAAGACTGGGATAAAATATTTGGAAATTCTGCATTTGATAAAGCAGTGAAACCCAATATATATATATATATATATATATATATATATATATATATATGGAACTGCTCAAATTATACAACAAACAATGTTAAACATTGTGAAAGGACCTGAACAGGCATCTCTCCAAAGAAGAAATATTCATGGTCAAGAAATATGGAAATACATGCAATATAATTAATTATAGGAAAATTTAAATCGAAATACACTGGGTATCACCTCACTCCAAAAAACAAATGCTGATGGGATGTGAAGAAAAGAAAAACCTAGTAAGTTACTGATGAGAATGCAAATTAGCCTGAGCATTATAGAGACCAATATGGTCATTCCTCAAAAAATGAAAAGTGATAAACCTCTCCAAAAATTGTGTATGTGTCAGAAGGAAATTCAATCTGCATATCAAAGAGATACCTCCCTTCCTGTGTTGACTATAGTACTATTCACAGTAGCCATGGTATGGGATCAACCTATGTGTCTGTCAATGGGTTAAGGGTCAACATAACCTCATTCAGTGATTAAAAAAGTATGCAATATTATTTGCAGCAAAATGGATGGAACTGGAGACACTTAAGAGAAATAAGAGCAGCATTGAAAGAAATAAATCTAACATGTTCTCTTTCATATGTGCTGTCTAAAAACAGCTGATATAAATTTATAATTGTTTTAATCAGGATGGGAAGAGTGATTACTGAGGATACAGGCAGGTAAGATAGCAGATACAGAAAGAGAGTTATAAAGAAGCAACCAGTTGTAATATGCCATAATATGGCGCTGAGATTGTAGTTCACAAAAAGATATTTTTTATCAGAAGCTGGAGTGGAGGAGCTTGTGGGCAATCAACACAAAGAAAGTAAATGGAAAACCTGGTTTCCAAGATTGATTAAGTTATGCTATGTAACTTCTCAAATGTTGTACATTACCTTATAATAATATACAATTAGTACATGTTAATCAAAGATTGAATACAATTTTTTAAATGAGGTGCTTCTCTATACACAATGAGCTATGTACAAAAAGTAATGAACAAAGCAACTTCATTTACAAAGCATGAGAAAACAGCCAGTAATTTCCAGTATCATTATGGTTTAAATGCAAATAATCTTACAACTTAAAAATCAAGGCTGCCTTGCCAATTGACTTTCTACTCATCCCTTGCATGATTTATAGCTAGACTTTCTGATATTCTATGAATTCCATTGTTGCAAAGCTAAACTTGAACCTAGAAGGAAGAACAGTTATACTGTTTTTAAGATTCATTTACTTACTTGAAAAGGGTACAGAGGTGGGATACAGAGATCTTGCATCCATTGGTTCACACATCAATGATTTCAAATGTTGAGGATGGGTCAGGCAGGTACTCCTTTTGTGTCCTCAATGTGTGTGGAAGATATATGAGTACTTAAGCCATCATTCAATGCCCCTCAGATGCATTGGCAGGAATCTGGATTGAAAGGGTGAACTCTTCAAAACTTGAATGAAGCACAAATATATGAAACAAGGGCAGCCCAACTGGTGGCTTAACCCACTGCCCACAACCTCACCACTTTATACTGTTTCATTCATTCTGAACACTGTTGTCAAAATACAGGCACAATGTTCAACCTTGGTTCCATGTTTAAAAACTCAGTTTAAAAACAGGTTTGGGATAAATACTTACTGTGGCAATTAAGAAAATTTATTCCACAATGGAATAAATGGTTCTGATGCTGATTCCAGCTTCTACTTAAATCAGATGCTGGGAAGCCAATGTGATGACTCAAGACATGGAGTTTGTGCTACCCACATGGAAAACCTGGATTGAGTTACCAGCTCTCTGGTTTAGACCTGATACCCCCGGAGGTAGTGAGCATTTCTGAAATGAACTTGTGAGTAGGAGCCCTTTCTCTCATTCACTGTTTCTTGCTTTCGCTCATAAGGAAAGAATTCATCAGAAAGAGCAGCATAAGTTTGGATGTCAGACCACGTAAGGAAAAGACCAAAAACAAATGAAGTTACAGCAATATATTTACTTGTTTTATTCCCATTCTTGATTCCTGATGTCTTAATAATGCATTTAAGTGAGATCTTACACTATGTTCAATTTAAAGGAAAAGAGAAGTTGGGCATTTGGCATAATTTTTCAAGAGGCTCCTTCGGTGCCTTCATCCTACACTGGGGTACCAAAGTTATGTTGTGACTAAACTCCCAATTTCAGCTTCCTACTAATATTCACCATGGAAGGAAGCAGGTGGTTGCTCAAGATATCTGCTAACTGAATCTTGGACAGAGATTGTGTTCCTAGCTCCTTATTTGGCTAGGCCAATTTGCACTGTTACAGGAATTTGAGGATGAAACCAGCAGATAATAGACCACTCTCTTTCTGCATTGCATAAATAAAATAAATGAATAAAAATTTAAAAATAAAATGATAAGAAAAAGTAAAAAATTAAAATAAGAACTAATATGGGTGTTTGGTGCAACAGTTAGCACATCAAATGTGATGGCCACATCTTTTATCAAAATGTCAATTTTGAGTACAATAGCTCCAATTCTGATTCAACTTGTTGCCAATGAACACCATGGGAAGCAGCAGGTGATGGCTCAAGTGCTTGGACCCTTGTCACACATGGGTCACACATATCTTAAGCCTAGCAAAGCTGTAACTCTGGTAGAGTTTTAGAGATTAAGACAGTAGCTGGAGGATCCTTTTCCCTGTGCATTTTAGTATTTAAAATGAGCAATTAATAAATATGACATAAAAATAATGCAAACAGAAAGAAAACCATAACAAATATGATATACACTATGCCAACTATATCAATAATCATTTTAAATGTTTATTATCTAAATATGCTAATTAAAATCAACTTATATAGGAAAATTTAAGCCCAGACCCATCTTTGTGCTGTCTATAGGAAAACTACTGAAATGTATATACATATGGAGGGGATTTAAATTCATTTAGGTCAAAGGAGAACAAATCTCATTTGCATAGTAGTTCAAGTAGTCTACTGTGTAACATGATAATGATAGTTAATTACAATAAGACATTAGGTTTTGAGTATTTTCATTATGTAAAATAGGAATATGGTATAATAAATATGGTGATTGTCTTGATATATATATTTCCAAAAATCATTCTAACTTAATATACATATATACAGATTTCAAAAATGAAAAATGAAGATATAAACTAATTAAATCAAAAATATGCAGAAACATAGCTCATTATAACACCAGCACAATGAAGCCTGTAAAAGCAATATGTATTTTAGGTTAATTAGGATTTATGTAAGAAACATTACAAGGTTTATATAGTGAGAGGAACAGGCAGTTCTTCATGAGGATATTACAATGCTTCATATCAGTGTTCCTAAATAGACCATCAAAATATATTAGAAAAATGCTTACAAAACTGCAAATATAGACCACTATTAATCAGTACAGATAAATAAAATGGTATAAATGCCCCACCAGGGTTAATTAGTAGTTATCAATATGTCATTGTGCAGATATGTCAGCTAAAATTTGATGGAGAAAATAAATAAGTAAGGTAATTCCAAATGCTGCAAAATCACAAAAATAGTATATATGGATGAAAAGATAGACAATTAATTCACCCATACTATCAATGTTTCCTACAAAATCAGAGCTTACCCACAATCTATAACCTGACAGCATTTTTCTGGCATGTAAAAAAATATTGACCAAGAATTGTCACATGAGGAACGGAAACCAGGAAAGATGTTGTCACAAATATCAAATACAAAGCAAGGGAAACTCATGGTTTAGATAAACAGAATGTAAGCAATCAAAAACACCAAAAAGAGTCAGGATGTGGTCTCTGTGGAGGAAAAGGGGAAGAAACTGGGAAAAAACCTGAACTGACCAAGGCCCATTTATTTTAATGGGTACTGACTCTATGGATGCTAACATTCTTACTCAAATTTAGCAGAAAACAATGTCAACACTTCTCTTTCCTTTCAGTTTTTATCATTGGATAATCTCAGATTTCTATGCAAGAAAATGTCTAACATTGAAATCATGACACATAATTTCTAAATATGTGGGTAAAGTGTAATTAAAAGGCAACAAATTTCTACAAAGACATGAAAAAAAAACTAGCTCTGGGAAGCAGCTTGTTAATCCCACAATTCACAAAGGAACTCAAACTCAGAACATTATCCAGGTTTGCACACATTGGGGATCATTCTGAGGCGATGCAGACTAAGAGGTCTTACTCCAAGGTTCTGAGTGAGGCACACCTCAGCAGCCAGAAAATTTAATTAATTTACTGACTCAGATATTCTGTTATTAGCAACAAGAAAACTGACCAAGAACCCTAAGAAGGGCTGTGCTGAGAGGAGAGTTGTGAGCTGGACACCTGGTTTCTCTGCTTAGGGAAATCAGGCCACATATGAAAGTTGAATTCTCCATGGGGATTCTCTTGCTCTCCATACACAATTTGGAAAGCTGTGAGGTTCCAGGGTTCACACAAACTCACTTCATTTAGAGACAGGATGATCTTGAGACAAGATTATGAGCCACTGTTCCATACTGAGTTAGAGTCCTCATGTTAAATTTCTGTCTTTAATTTTCTATCATGACATTAATGATGTGATATTGCTATGATATTGATGGCTATATTGACTGTTGTTTACTGATTATGGTTAAATTAACTGTTGTTTACTGATTATGGTTATATGTTAAGCTTACATTGTCATAATATATACAATAGTTTAATGTTAAACATAGAGCTATAGATTATTAGACATAAGTTAATTAGACACATAGTTAAGTCTAAAATAAAATTATAAGAAATTTTTCTTATATACCAGAAGTAAAAGTGTGGAGTGTAGGAGATGGAGTCCCTAGCTTACTAAATGCCAGTTCCGCTTCTGTACTCTGGCTGCTTGCTTGCCTGCTATGCTCCCCTGGAATTTATGACCTCCTACCCCCCACCAGCTCCCCTGGAATTTATGACCCAATGCTTCCCATCAGTTCTTCCTTGTGCCATCTCCTTTGTGTGGCCCTCCCGCCACATAACATAGATAGTCATTATGTTTAAATGAACTAATGAACACGTTAGGTCCCAATATATTGCCATATAGAGAATAAGAATGTAACCTGCAAAGGAGATGACCTGCACCCTTGTAAGTGTGAGGCTATAAAAACCTCTCTTATGCGGCTGGTGCCATAGCTTAACAGGCTAATCCTCCACCTTGCGGTGCCGGCACACTGGGTTCTAGTCCCGGTTGGGGCGCCGGATTCTATCCTGGTTGCCCCTCTTCCAGGCCAGCTCTCTGCTATGGCCCGGGAAGGCAGTGGAGGATGGCCCAAGTGCTTGGGCCCTGTACCTGCATGGGAGACCAGGAGAAGCACCTGGCTCCTGACTTCGGATCAGCGAGATGCGCTGGCCGCAGCGGCCATTGGAGGGTGAACCAATGGCAAAGGAAGACCTTTCTCTCTGTCTCTCTCTCTCACTATCCACTCTGCCTGTAAAAAAAAAAAAAAAAAAAAAAAAAAAAAAAAACCTCTCTTATGCAATCGAGAGGGCCTTTTGCCTGTGCACTGCTAAATGGCTGTGTGCGGGTAGGCGGTCCCAGCCGGCTGGTAACAAATAAACCTCTGCTTTTGCATCCGCAACTGTGCCTTGTGCGTTGATTGGGAAATTCCGACTCAACATTAGAAACAAAAGCTTAAGAAATTGTCTGATTACATGGGAAAAATTAAACACATTAAGGAAATGTCACTGGAGAAGAAGCTAAGGGCCCTTGTATTCATGCAAGAAAGAATTCTCTGTGAGACAGAGAGCAGTGGAAAGCAAAGTAGCAAAATTTTTTTAGGGTTGGGACATACATAAGAACAGATGGGCGCCTCTCCAGACAGAACCTGAGAGAGTGCCTAGTTCACATTTAAGCAAAGGTTTTTATGGGGCTGGGTCTTGCCTTTCTGCCTTTTTTCTCCCCATCTTCTCCAGAACAAAGGACTTCTTAGGTGTAAATACAAAAAATTCCTTTCTGATTTTCCCACTGAAGTCAGATTGGGGAAGCCTGGCTAACTTGGCCAAGAGACTTCTCTCTAGGGTGCCTGCCTTAGAGGAAGAAGGCTTATCAGGCCAGGTAGAAGGGGCAGGACCCCCTGGAAGGTTATCAGAGTCTGTGGGCAGGACTTTGAAATGCAGATACTGGACAGCACCTGCAATGTTATTGGGTGACTTTGAAATGCGAATGCTGGACTGCTGTAGATGTCAATTCCCTTAGACCCTTGTCACACACAGGTTAATTTCTGACTTCCTACCTAACAAAAAGGCAGAAGAATCAAGTTATCCTATAACCTTAGGTTTCTAAAATAAAAGTTTTAATGTCAGGTCACAACAGTCAGAACCAAGGAGGAAGAAATAACTTACAGGAGATGCCTAGAAATTTGACAAAGAAAATCATCAATTAAGTGGAAACTGCTAAAAGGGAAACTACATTAATATAGTTTTCACAATGAAGCACTATGACTTATTACAGATATATATCTGTTATATATATATGTATATATACATATATATCTATATATGCATCTCCCCTTCCAATATGTATACATATCTAAATATCTATATATACATATATATCTATATATACATATTTTAAATAACTTTATTGCTTTAGCATATTGGCCAAATCCATAGCTCTGTCTTTGTACTTATGTAACAATGCTCAATTGTGAGAAACTCATAGAAATAATTTCCTTCTAATCTCAGCCAAAGCAATCTCACACAAAATTATCCGCTACAAATCTGTAACATTCTTATATTCCCTTATATTCCTTAAGTTATTTGTTCTGCTTTGTTCCTCTCTCTCCTTACCAAACACCAGTTTTATTTCATGTTAGGACAAATACCAGCTGCATTCTTTGTGCAAGGTGACCAGTGTGTAACAAATCTTCCCAGCCAAATGAATCAGTTTACAGATTTTTATTGGGATTCCACTCCTGAGCAAGGTTCACCAGTTCCAACAGAGTGGGGGCGAGGGAAGTCATGCATCAGAGGTTGGTAGGGCTCCTTTTATAGATACAGGGCATGGGGGTTAAAGGTTGAGGTGCGTCTGATCTTCATTGGTTGACCTTTAGGTTGCACACAAGACCTTGGCAAGGACTTTTCATTCCTGGAAGTGTGGGCCTTCTCTCTTGCGAGTCTTGAAGCTACCACTTTGCTATTTAAAACACATCTTATGTGCCAAGACACATTTTCATTCTCATTTTTCTCTTCCCTATCTATTGGTTCCTTAATTTGCATTTTGAAATTGAAGGACTTGTGGAAAATTGTGAAAATTTACCAGACTAACCTGCTAAAAAAACTAGGAAGTTTCAAGAAAGGTCAGTTAAAAAGTTTTAAGAAAGGTCAGTTTCTGGGAAACTGCAACTTAGCTGATAACAGGGAATAGCAGTTTGGAAATCCGCCTTGTGCAATGGTTAAGATAAGTAAAACTGATGTGTACTGAGATAAGTAGAACTGCTGTATACTAAGATAAGTGAAATTACTGTAAACAAAAACCCCCTTCCCCTTTGTATTCACTTGCTTAAGATAATTTTGTGGTTTTTGCCTTTAAATACTGCCTGTATCCCTCGTCCAGGACCTCACTCTCTCAGGAGGGAGGGGTCCATTTTGCGCAAAACGTAAATAAACCGCCTCTTGCTGTTTGCATCGCCGGTGTCTGGAGTCTGAATTTCTGGGTCCCCAGGGTGCTACCAAGGACCCCGCCAGCTTTGGGTCCTTCAAAATAATCCTAAAATGCCTTTAATATAAGAGCAAAGTATTTTAATAAAAGAACATATAAAATTTAAAATTATTTTAAAGTAGTCTAAAATGGTTTGTCTTATGTCAATGATTTATGTAAACAAAAAGTCCATTGTCTTTTACAATTTTTAAAAAGGAAACATTACAGGGGCCAGCACTGTGGTGCAGCAGGTTAATGCCCTGGTCTGAAGCACCGGCATTCCATATCGGTGCCAGTTTGAGACCCAGCTGCTTCCCTTCCAATCCAGCTCTCTGCTATGGCCTGGGAAAGCAGTAGAAGATGACCCCATGCCTTTGACCCCTGCACCTACATGGAAGACCCAGAAGAAGCTCCTGGTTCATGGCTTCTGATCAGTGCAACTCCAGCCATTGTGTCCAATTTGGGAGTGAACCAGGGGATGGAAGACTTCTCTCTCTCTCCCTCTCTCTTTGCCTTTCCTATCTCTGTGTAATTCTGACTTTCAAATAAAAAATAAAATAAATAAATAAATAAGCTCTTAAAAAAGCAAATGGTACAAAAATTTGAAAAGATTTCTTTTATGTTTACCAATTTATTGCTAACAATTATAGATTTTTTAAAGAAACTAAAATATTAGACTGGTATGGTTATAATCTTGAGTCATGTCTTGCCAAATAACAACCCCAGAGGTTAGAATTAATGAACATTACATTATTCTACTAATGCGCATCATTTATTCTTAGGTCAAAATTAAACTTTTATGATGTTGAGTATCCACAAAAAAAAATGTTTAACTTTTGCTTGACCAGCAAACCCAGGCACAAAATATGTCAATGACTCTGAAAATAGTTTTAAGTTATATCTATCACCAAGGTTAAAACAACCTAGTTGATACTTACTTAGGTCACATGAATTGTTTAATCTACTCATCAGCTAAAATAGAATATTACAAAAACCAGTGACAGTCACACACAAATTTTATTGAAAATGAGAGACAAGGCAATGGGTTAGGACCGACACTCCTTACCAGAGTGCAGGCCCTAACAGCGAGTTACACAGTTTTTTATAGGATGCCGTACACTAGGGCTCACAATTTTGAACCCCTGGTATGCAGTGAACAATAAAAACCCAGAATATGATTGTAAGATAACAATTAACAATAACAAGTCCAGGAATAATAACAAATCCAAGATATAGTAGTAAGCTTACAGTGCAGAGTGCATTTCTGTCAACTTAGGCAGACCACTTGGGCACACCCTTTCTCAGTTTCTGGAATTTAGTCCCACATAGTTTCACAAGATATACCCTTAGCCTTTAGCAAGCAAAGGTAATATGTACAGAAGCAAGAGATCTGGAATTAGCTGTTAGTCATACTTACTCCACTTTGATTTTGATTCTACAGAATCAAAAGATATTTGGGTTAATTTAATAGTTTAATTTATGTGAGCACTCATTTACCTATGTCAGTTAAAACAGAGCTCTTAAAGGAATTTTTTACCATTAAGACATAATATGCAACATATACATATACACATATGTAACAAAAATCATGAGACAGAATAAAGTCACTTCTGTAACAGCTATTTAAAATATATAACTACTTTTGAAAATTATCTATATACCAGAATTATTTCTTGCTCTTAATAATCTTAATTAACCATATTTTTTTCTCAATTGGAACTGGCAGGAATAAAAGCTTTACTTAAGCATTTAGTTTGGAAAATAACTTAGTCCTAGTAAAGGAGTTGAATATACATATATGAAAAGAAAATCATATCTTCATTTCAGATTCAGTTGGCAGAAATTCTTTGTGTTGCATTATTTTTATGATTCTTATTCTATGTTGTCAATTGCACCAGGGGCTTCTGTAGCTCCTGACTTCAGATCAGCCCATCTCTAGCTGTTGCAGCTATTTGGAAAGAGAACCAGAGGATGAAAGACCTTTCTCTCTGTCTCTCCCTCGCTCTCTGTCTGAAACTCTACCTCTCAAATAAATAAATAAAAATCTTTTAAAAATATTATCTACACCAGTTGGTACAGGAACAAATGACCTAAATCAGGTCCAAATGTCATGAAACCCAAATGCCAGAGAAAGAAGATTTTCAGTGGGCATAACATTTGATCTAAGCCATCTTGGAGCCTCTCAACTCCCCTGCAAATACCATTTCTTTGTATCAACAGATATTCAGAGGGAGCTGATGCTAAGGCTGGGAGAAAAGGGAGAGCCTCCAAAAAAGTATTCTTGGCAGCTGCTTGGGTTGTCGCTGATATCCCTGCCCAAGGGTCAGCTCATATCCAGCAACCACAAAATGAGAGCCTCACACCTTTAGGAAGAGCTGTACCAAGAGCACTGGGTTGTGGATCTAGTGATCTATTTCCTAGCTGAGGGGAATTACATTATCCAGGAGGAGAAGCAAGGTACAGGGGATCCCACAAATCATGGATTCCCCCCCCCCAAATTCCATGCATGAAGTCTGGATTCTCCCTGAGAACCTGCACATCCTAACCACATAATTTGGAAAAATACAGAGCTCTAGGGCTGAGCCAAAGTCACCACATTCAGGAATGAGAAGATATCCAGAGTCCCATGCCAGCTGCCATCCTGCAAGCATGAGGCAACTAACCCCACAAACACCATATTCCAGATTCTGAGCTGTCCAGGCATCCTTCTGTTGGCTCTTTTAGTGAGAGAACTTCACAGAATGACAAAGACTGAGCCTCCTGGAACCCCTATAAGCAGCAGACTGGAGAAGCTGTATTTAGCAGCATGAAAAAAAAGACCTCATGTTGCTCTTCATTGTTGATCCAGTGTGTCTAATTGAACAGTTTGCTGAGCCAATGAGCAGGCATCATGTCCGAGAAGATGCAGCCAATCAGAGTCATGCCTACTAGATTTCTGTGAGGGGTGGGTAGCAGGGGTGCCATTCATCCAGGCTGTGGCTGATGGGGGTAGTGAGGATTGAGTCTTGGGCTCAGGTCTGGAGGTGTTCACCCTCCTGGGGCCTCACTCTCCTAAGAGCAGGGGCTGCTGTCACCTTCCTGATGACTCAACCACATGAGAGTGGGGATCTCTCCCACCCTCCAATGTCTGTGATTCTGCTGGGATCTTATGACCTGGAGCTTCCAATAAACTCCTTTATAAGAAATGAAATTTACTCAAAATTTAATGAATTCTGAGCTTTTCATTTTCTCCATGTTTTTGACTTATTTTTGTTTTAGGTCATTTTGATTTTTTAATGATTTGAAAAATATTTAAAGATACTCTATAGAAGTTTTCTAGTCTGTATTTTGTCCGTTAAAATGGCTATTTTTTCCTGCTGCTAACGGTAAGCCAGTTGATATATATTCATCTTATACTCACTAATATCACTTAATATTCTTATCAGTTTATAGTTTGTTTTGAATTACCTTTGTAGATTGTAGATTCAATCACATATTTTGAAAATTTTGTTGTTTAATTGGGTATAGAAGGAACATTCCTCAAGACAATCAAGGCAATTTATGAAAAACCCACAGCCAGCATCATATTGATTGGGGAAAAGTTGGAAGCATTTCCACTGAGATCTGGTACCAGACAGGGATGCCCACTCTCACCACTCACAATATAGTTCTGGAAATTTTTGCCAGAGCCATTTGGCAAGAAAAAGAAATTACAGGAATACAAATTGAGAAGGAAGAAGTCAAACTATCCCTCTTTGCCGATGATATGATATTTTACTTAGGGGATCCAAAGAACTCCACTAAGAGACTATTGGAACTCATAGAAGAGTTTGGCAAAGTAGCAGGATATAAAATCAGTGCAGAAAAATCAACAGCCTTTGTATACACAGGCAATGCCACAACTGAGAAAGAACTTCTAAGATTAATCCCATTCACAATAGCTACAAAAACAAATACCTTGAAATAAACTTAATCAAGGATGTCAAAGATCTCTATGATGAGAATTACAAAACTTTAAAGAAAGAAATAGAAGAGGATGCCAAAAAATGGAAAAATCTTCGATGCTCATGGATTGGAAGAATCAACATCATCAAAATGTCCATTCTCCCAAAAGCAATTTATACATTCAATGCAATACTAATCAAAATACCAAAGACCTTCTTCTCGGATCTGGAAAAAAATGATGCTGAAATTCATATGGAGGCACAGGAGACCTTGAATAGTTAAAGCAATCTTGTACAACAAAAACAGAGCCGGAGGCATCACAATACCAGATTTCAGGACATACTACAGGGCAGTTGAATCAAAACAGCATGGTACTGGTACAGAAACAGATGGATAGACCAATGCAACAGAATAGAAACACTAGAAATCAATCCAAACATCCACAACCAACTTATATTTGATCAAGGAGCTAAAACCAATTCTTGGAACAAGGACACTCTATTCAACAAATGGTGCTGGGAAAACTGGATTTCCACATGCAGATGTATGAAGAAAAACCCCTACCTTACACTTTGCACAAAAATCCACTCAACTTTGATTAAGTATCTAAACCTATGACCTGACACCATTACATTATTAGAGAGAATTGGAGAAACCCTGCAAGATATTGGCACAGGCAAAGACTTCTTGGAAAAATCCCCAGAGGCACAGGCAGTTAAAGCCAAAATTAACAACTGGGATTACATCGAACTGAAAAGTTTATGTACAGCAAAATAAATAATCATCAAAGTGAAGAAGCAACTGACAGAGTGGGAGAAATTATTTGGAAATACTATAACTGATAAAGGTTTAATAACCAGAATCTACAAAGAGATCAAGAAACTCCACAACAACAAAACAAACAACACATTTAAGATAGGCCAAGGGCTTAAACATATATTTTTCAAAAGAGGAAATCCAAATGGCCAACAGACACATGAAAAAATGTTCAGGATCACTAGCCATCAGGGAAATGCAAATCAAAACCACAATGAGGTTTCACCTCACCCCGGTTAGAATGGTTTACATATCAACATCAACAAACTACAGATGCTGGTGAGGATATGGGAAAAAAGGCACAATAATCTACTGTTGGTGGGAATGCAAACTGGTAAAACCATTATGTAAGTCAGTTTGGAGATTCCTCAGAAATCTGAATATAGCCCTAACACATGACCCAGCCATCCCACTCCTTGGAATTTACCCAAGGGAAATTAAATTGGTAAGTAAAAGAGCTATCTGCACCTCAATGTTTGTTGCAGCTCAATTCACAATAGCTAAGACCTGGACTCAATCTAAATACAAATCAACAGAGGACTGGATAAAGAAATTATGGGATGTGTACTCTATAGAATACTACAGAGCAATAAAAAAAAAATTGGTCATTTGCAACAAGATGGAGGAATCTGGAAAACATCATGTTGAGTGAAATAAGCCAGTCCCAAAGGGACAAATATCATATGTTCTCCCTGATCTGTGAAAACTAACTGAGCACCTAAAAGGAAGCCTATAGAAGTGACACTGACACTATGAGAAACAATGACTTGATCAGCACTTGTCCTGACTGTTGAGGAACAACTTACTATTTTATTCCCTTTAGTATTTCCTTTTTCTACTTAATATCATTGATTGAACTCTTTAATTAACATACAATTATTCTTAGGTGTTTAAATTCAACTGAAAATTGATCCTTGTCAAAAATAAGAGTGGGAATAAGAGAGGGAGGAGAGGTACAGTTTGGCACATGTTCACTCTGACTTACCCCTAATGGTAGAGCTAGAAACATGCCATGCGGTTCCAAATCCCATTAAGTTGACATTTACCAATGCCATCTTACTAGTCAAAGTGATCAGTTTAAGTTCATAATTGATCATAAAGATAGGATTAATTGTCAAAGGGATCACATAAATAAGATCAGTGCCTGCTAATAATAATTGATAGAATTAAAAAGGAGAGAATGGTCCAACATGGGAAGCAGGATACACAGCAGACTCATAGAATCACAAATGCCCTAAACAGAACTCTGGCCTCAGAATCAGATCTTAAGGCATTCAGATCTGGCTAAGAAGCCCATGAGAGTTTCTCAGGCATGGAAAGCCAAGAGACTGTGGCAAAAAATGACCTAAATGAAAGATCTCTATGAGTGAGATTACTGTGGAAAGAATGAGCCATTAAAGAAGGAGGTACCTTTCTCTGAAGGGAGGAGGGAGCTTCCAGTTTGATTATGGCCTTGTCTAAATAAGGTCAGAGTTTGTTTACTCAAGAGGCTTCCATAGCCTTGGCAGCTCATGACAAGAGCCTCGGGTGATTACTGACATCATAAATGAGAGTGCCAATTGTTAAATCAACAACAGGAATTACTGTGCACTTACTTTCCATGTAGGATCTCTGTCCTTAATGTGTTGTACTATGTGAATTAATGGTAAAACTAGTATTCAAACAATACTTTACACTTTGTGTATCTGTGTGGGTGCAATCTGTTGAAATCTTTCCTTAGTATATACTAAGTTGATCTTCTGTATATAAAGATAATTAAAAATGAATCTTAATGAAGAATAGGATAGAAGAGGAAGTAGGAGATGGGATGTTTTACAGGTGGGAGGGTGGTTATGGGAAGAAAAACTGCTATAATTCAAAAGTTGTACTTTCAAAGTTTGTATTTATTAAATAAAATTGTGTAAAAATAAAATAAAATTTTGTTGTTTAAGAATTGATCCATTTTTCTGATGCTTCTATTTTGTTGTTTCATTTTCCTGAATACACTTCTAGTACAATGTTGCAGAAATAGAATTGAAAGAGGTAGCTTTGTCAGTGTAAACTCCAAGGAAAAGAGCTTTAATTGTCTTATCTTAATTATACTGATTGTTATAGGCTCCTCAGAGACAATTTTAATTATAATAAGAAAATGCTGATATTTTACTTCTCTGCTAACAGTTTTTTTAAAGCTTAGATGCTGAATTTAATCAAATGTTTTCTAGCATTAAGCTTAAATATTCATGCATTTTTTATTTTTAATGATTTATTTGAAAGGCACACTGATAGAGAACTTTCATCCATTGGTTCACATCTCAAATGATGACAACAACCAAGTTGTACATAGCTGAAGCCATCAGACAGAAATACCAACTGATCTCACACATGAGTGTCAGAGACTCAAGCATTTGGGCCATTTTCTACTGCTTTCCCAAGTGGAACAGCAGGGAACTGGGCAAAATGTCAATCATTCAGAATTTAGCACACTGATACGTGACTCCAGCATCACAACTGTTGGGTTAACCCACTGTGCCACAAGGGCAGCCACTGATTTTGAGTGTTTTTCTTTTCTTTTTTTTTAGGCAGTAGATTAATGTACATGGCGTCAGTAATCTCCCTAGGCTCTAGTCATGAGTTGCCAGGGCTATGGAAGCCTTTAGAGTTCGCTGACTTTGATCTTGTTCCGATAGGGTCACAGTCAAAGTGGAAGTTCTCTCCTCCCTTCAGAGAAAGGTACCTCCTTCTTTGATGGCCCCGTTCTTTCCACTGGGATCTCACTAACAGAGATCTTTCATTTAGGTCTTCTTCTTTTTTTCTTTTCCATGGTATCTTGGCTTTCCATGCCTACAATACTCTCATGGGCTCTTCAGCCAGATCCAAATGCCTTAAGGGCTGATTCTGAGGCCAGAGTGTTGTTTAGGACATCTGCCATTCTATGAGTCTGCAGTGTATCCGACTTCCCATGTTGGATCTTTCTCGCCTTTTTTGATTCTATCAGTTAGTATTAGCAGACACTTGCTTGTGTGATCCCTTTGATTTTTAGACCTATCTAAGCCATTGAATGTGAAGAAAATTGATCACTTGGACTAGTGAGATGCCATTGGTACATGCCACCTTGATGGGATTGTATTGGAATCCCCTGGCACATTTCTAACTCCATCATTTGGGGCAAGACTGATTGTGTATGTCCCAAATTGTGCATCTCCTCCCTCTCTTCTTCAACTCTGAAATTTAACAGGGATCACTTTTCAGTTAAAATTTAACCACCTAAGAATAATTGTGTGTTATTTACAGAGTTCAACCACTAGTACTAGAACAACAACAACAACAACAAATACTAAAAAGGATAAAGTATTACATTGTACATCTAGAGTCAGGACAAGAGCTGATCAGGTCATTGTTTCTTATAATGTCCATTTTACTTCAACAGGTTTGCCCTTTGGTGCTCAGTGGTCGCCGATCAGGGAAAACAAATGATATTTGTCTCTGTGGGACTGGCTTAATTCACTCAGCATGATGCTTTCCAGATTCCTCCAACTTGTTGTAAATGACCGGGTTTCATTGTTTCTGACTGCTGTATAGTATTCTATGGAGTACATGTCCCATAATTTCTTTATCCAGTCAACTGTGATGGGCATTTGGGTTGGTTCCAGGTCTTAGCTATTGTGAATTGAGCTGCAATAAACATTAATGTGCAGATGGCTTTTTTATTTGCCAAATTAAGTTCCTTTGGGTAAATTCCAAGGAGTGGGATGGCTGGGTTGTATGGTAGGGTTATGTTCAGGTTTCTGAGGAATCTCCAGACTGACTTCCATAGTGGCCTAACCAGTTTGCATTCCCACCAACAGTGGGTTAGCGTCCCTTTTCCCCCACATCCTCTCCAGCATCTATTGTTGGTAGATTTCTGGATGTGAGCCATTCTCACCTGGGTGAGGTGAAACCTCATTGTGGTTTTGATTTGCATTTCTCTGATTGCTAGTGATCTTGAACATTTTTTCATGTGTCTGTTGGCCATTTGGATTTCCTCTTTTGAAAAATGACTATTGAGGTCCTTGGCCCATCTCTTCAGTGGGTTGTTTGTTCTGTTGTTGTGGATTTTCTTGATTTCTTTGTAGATTCTGGTTATCAACCCTTTATCTGTATTATAGTTTGCAAATATTTTTTCCCATTCTGTCGGTTGCCTCTTCACTTTCCTGACTGTTTCTTTTGAAGTACAGAAACTTCTCAATTTGATGCAATCCCAAAAGTTAATTTTGGTTTTGACTGCCTGTGCTCCTGGGGTCTTTCACAAGAAGTCTTTGCCTGTACCTATATCTTGCAGGGTTTCTCCAATGCTCTCTAATAATTTGATGGTTTCGGGTAGTAGATTTAAGTCTTTAATCTATGTTGAGTAAATTTTTGTGTAAGGTGAAAGGTATGGGTCTTGCTTCAAGCTTCTGCACGTGGAAATCCAATTTTCCCAGCACCATTTATTGAATAGGCTGTCCTTATTCCAGGGATTGGTTTTGGATCTTTGATCAAATATCAGTTGGCTGTAGATGTTTGGATTGATTTCTGGTGTTTCTATTCTGTTCCATTGGTCTATCCATCTGTTTCTGTACCAGTACCATGCTGTTTTGATTTAACTGCCCTGTTGTATGTCCTGAAATCTGGTATTGTGATGCCTCTGGCTTTGTTTTTGTTGTACAAGATTGCTTTAACTATTCAAGGTCTTCTGTGTCTCCATATGAATTTCAGCATCATTTTTTTTCAGATCCGAGAAGAAGGTCTTCGGGATCTTGATGGGTATTGCATTGAATGTATAAATTGCTTTTGGGAGAATAGACATTTTGATGATATTGATTCTTCCAATCCATGAGCATGGAAGATTTCTCCATTTTTTGGTATCCTCTTCTATTTCTTTCTTTAAGGTTTTGTGGTTTTCATCGTAGAGATCTTTAACGTGCTTGGTTAAGTTTATTCCAAGGGATTTGATTGTTTTTGTAGCTATTGTGAATGGGATTGATATTAGCAGTTCTTCCTCAGCCGTGGCATTGCCTGTGTATACAAAGGCTATTGATTTTTGTGCATTGATTTTATATCCTGCTACTTTGCCAAACTCTTCGATGAGTTCCAGTAGTCTCTTAGTAGAGTTCTTTGGGTCCCCTAAATAAAGAATCATATCATCTGCAAAGAGGGATAGTTTGAGTTCTTCCTTCCCAATTTGTATCCCTTTAATTTCTTTTTCTTGCCTAATAGCTCTGGCTAAAACTTCCAGAACTATATTGAATAGCAGTGGTGAGAGTGGGCATCCCTGTCTGGTACCAGATCTCAGCGGAAATGCTTCCAACTTTTCCCCATTCAATAGGTTTTTGGCTGTGGGTTTTTCATATATTGCTTTGATTGTATTGAGGAATGTTCCTTCCATACCCAGTTTGCTTAGAGTTTTCATCATGAAAGGGTGTTGTATTTTATCAAATGCTTTCTCTGTGTCTATTGAGAGAATCATATGGTTTTTCTTCTGCAGCCTGTTAATGTAGTGTATTACGTTGATTGATTTGCGGACGTTGAACCATCCTTGCATACCGGGGATAAATCCCACTTGGTCTGGGTGGATGATCTTTCTGATGTGTTGTTGCATTCTATTGGCCAGAATTTTATTGAGTATTTTTGCATCTATGTTCATCAGGGATATTGGTCTGTAATTCTCTTTCAATGCTGCATCTTTTTCCGGCTTAGGAATTAAGGTGATGCTGATGATTCTTTTTATTTTGGTGGTGTCTGTTGTTATGTTTCCTTTTTCATCTCTGATCCTATTGATTTGGGTCTTTTCTCTTCCTTTTTTAGTTAGTTGGGCAAATGGGGTGTCAATTTTGTTTATTTTTTCAAAAAATCAGCTCCTTGTTTGGCTGATTTTTTGTAATGTTTTTTTGGATTCAATCCTGTTGATTTCTTCTTTGATTTTAATTATTTCTCTTCTCCTACTGGGTTTGGGTGTGGTTTGCTGCAGATTTTCTAGATCGTTGAGATGACTTGAAAGCTCATCTATTTGGTGCCTTTTTCAATTTCTTGATGTAGGCACCTATTGATATAAACTTTCCTCTTAACACTGCTTTTGTTGTATCCCAGAGGTTTTGGTATGTTGTGCTGTTATCCTCATTTACTTCCAGAAAATTTTTGATTTCTCTTTTAATTTCTTCTATGACCCATTGTTCATTCAGGAGCATGTTGTTCAATCTCCATGTGTTTGCGCGTGCTCTGGAGATTCCCGAGTTGCTAATTTCCAATTTCATTCCTTTTTGGTCTGAGAAGCTGCATGGTATGATTCTAATTCTTTTGAATTTGCTGAGACTTGCTTTATGGCCTAGTATGTGGTCAATCCTAGAGAAGGTTCCATATACTGCTGAGAAGAATGTAAAGTCCTTAGATATAGGATGAAATGTTCTGTAGATATCTGTTAGATCCATTTGGGCTATAGTGTCATTTGAATCTACTGTCTCCTTGTTGATCTTCTGTCCTGTTGATCTTTCTATCTCTGAGAGTGGAGTGTTGAAGTCCCCCAGTACTATTGTATTGGGGTCTAAGTCTCCCTTTACGTCCCTTAACAAGTCTTTTAAATAAGCTGGTGCCCTGTAATTAGGTGCATATACATTGATAATTGTTATATCTTCCTGTTGAATGGATCCCTTAATCATTAAATAGTGCCCCTCTTTGTCTCTCCTGACAGTTTTTGTGGTAAAGTTTATGTTGTCCGATATTAAGATGGCTACGCCCGCTCTTTTTTCATTTCTGTTGGCATGGTCTATCTTTTTCCAACCTTTCACTTTCAGCCTGTATGGATCATTGTTGGACAGATGAGTTTCTTGGAAGCAGCAAAAAGATGGGTTTTGTTCCTTAACCCAATCAGCCAATCATTGTCTTTTAACTGAACACTTCAAGCCATTAACGTTCAATGTGACTATTGAGAAGGAGTAACTTTGCCCTGCCATTTGCCAAAGATATTTTCTAATACATGCTTTGAGAATCCTGTGATCTTTTGCTGTGAGGTTTCCTTCCTTTACGTTCTTTCATATTGATGACTGTGTTTCTGTGTTTCTGTATGTAACACATCTTTAAGCATATTTTGCAGGGCTGGAGGAGTGGCGACAAATTCTTTCAATTTCTGTTTGCTGTGAAAGGTCTTTATTTCACCTTCATTCACAAATGAGAGCTTTGCAGGATATAATATTCTGGGCTAGCAGTTTTTTCTCTCTTAGTACCTGGGCTATATCTCGCCATTCCCTTCTAGCTTGTAGGGTTTCTGATGAGAAGTCAGCTGTAAGTCTCATTGGAGATCCTCTGAGAGTAATCTGGCGTTTCTCTCTTGCACATTTTAGGATCTTTTCTTTGTGTTTCACTGTGGTGAGTTTGATTACGATGTGTCATGGTGAGGATCTCTTTTGGTCATGTTTATTAGGGGTTCTATGATCTTCCTGTACTAGGATGTCTCTGTCCTTCTCCAAACCTGGAAAATTTTCTGCTAGTATCTCACTAAAAAGGCCTTCTAATCCTTTCTCCCTTTCCATGCCTTCAGGAACTCCTAGAACCCGAATGTTGGGTTTTTTAATAGTATCCTGTAGATTCCTGACAGTATTTTTTAGATTTCTGATTTCTTCTTCTTTTCTTTGGTTTGCCTGTTTCTTTTCCTGTTGTCTGTCTTCTAATTCCGATATTCTCTCTTCTGCTTCACCCATTCTGTTTTTAAGGCTCTCTAATGTGTTTGTCATTTGATCTATTGAGTTCTTCATTTCATTGTGGTTTTTTGTCACTATCTCAGTTTCATGTTCTACTAGTTGTTTCATTTCATTTTGATTCCTCCTTATCATTTCATTTTCACGGGAGAGATTTTCTATCTTGTCCTTTAAGGATTTCCATAGTTCAAGAATTTGTTTTTGAGAACTTCTTAATGTTCTTATCAATTTTTTGAGATCTGCTTCTTGCATTTCCTCTATCTCTTCATCTTCATAATCTTGCATTGGCGTGTCTTTCTCATTTTGGGGCGTCATAGTGTCTTCCTTGCTTTTGTTACCTCGGCTTCTATGTTTGTTTTTTGGCATGTTGGAGATAATTTATGGTGTTTTTGTTTGTTTGTTTGTTTGCTGTGGTGTTTTTTTTTCTCGTTATACTATGCCTCTAAGTGAGCTTTCTGCTTTGTTGGATCCTTAGGGGTTGTGATGAGTGTGGCCAGAGAGCTATGCTTGATTCTTCAGGTTTAAGGCTGTGCAAAGAGCGACTCTCCCAGATTGCTCACTCCCTTGCTCCTTGCTGGAATGCTCTCTCTCTCTCTCTCTCTCTCTCTCTCTCTCTTTTTTTGACTCAGTTGGGAGTGGAGTTGAGGGTAGTTGAAATCTGGCCTCTGTGAGTATTCGTTTGATCTACCCCTGGGACCACACAAAGTTTATGCAGCCCTCAATGTGTTCTCGAGTTTTGCTAAAGTTACTGAGTTTGGCTGCGCTTTACATATGTAAAATCGCGGTGCTCTTTGTTGTGCTTGGTGAGTGAAGGGAGAGGCCTCTGTTTCCCCCCCCCCCACATTGTCTCGGCTTTCTGAGGTTTTTGTCTTACCCTCCTCCGTTGGTTCCCACACTGGTGAGATTCTTTGGCTTGTCTCGCGCCGCTCGGCTCGTCTCCCGCCGCTCGGCTCATCTCCTGCGGTTGGTTTTCCACGCGGTGGGCTCCCTGTAGGTCCTCTGTGTCACATCCACTGGATCCCCATTCTCAGGCTTATTAGCAGGGAACTAGATCAGAAGTGCAGAAGGGGCTGCTGCTGTGGTGTAGCAGGTAAAGCCACCACCTACAGTGCCAGCATCCCATATGGATGCCAGTTTGAGTCCTGACTGCTCCACTTCTGATCCTTCTCTGACTGGGAAAGCAGTAGAAGATCGCCCAAGTCATCAGGCAGCTACACTTGAGTGAGAGATCTGGAGAAAGTTCCTAGGTCCTGGCTTCTGATCAGCTCAGCTCTATCTGTTGCAGCCATCTGGAGAGTGAATCAATGGATGAAAGACCTCTTTTTCTCTCTGTTTCTCCCTCTCTGTAGCTCTGCCTTTCAAATAAGTAAATAAATCTTTTAAAAAAAAGAGAAAGAAGTGTAGCAGTTAGTACATGAAGCAGTGCCTATATAGGATGTCATCACTGCAGGCAGTGGACCCAAGATATATTTTTGATAACTGTAGTGCTTGATATCTTGGGGATATTTGAACAGGTAAACACACACATAAATGACATACATCCCAGGGTTCATCTTTACCTTTTGGGTAGGGCTAAACATCAATGGCTCCTCAGCAC
This sequence comes from Lepus europaeus, assembly GCF_033115175.1. Lineage (NCBI taxonomy): Eukaryota > Metazoa > Chordata > Mammalia > Lagomorpha > Leporidae > Lepus > Lepus europaeus. The sequence goes on along the minus strand of NW_026909276.1, from coordinate 8,970,347 downwards.
TCCAATTCAGAACCACTCTCAGTGGGTTTATATATTACACTGATGAGTAAACTTGCTTCAAGTGTTCCACAATGAGAAATTACTGAAATGTGTCAATTGGACTCTCTAGGGAGCAATAGTGATGTGCAGTAAAACTACAAATCCAGTGAATTGTTGGATCTTCCATAACTCACGTGGGTTATGGAAGCCACAGGAAGGCTTAGGAGACTGCAGCTGACAAACCTGTCATTTGGAGGTTCAGAAAAGGGAGCAGTAGCATCTTTCTGTAACTTGGGGGTCCCAGCAGGGAAATCTTGTGGTGTTTCCTCCAAGTAGTACAGAGGCTGCTTCTCTCCTCTGGGATCAGGCCCCAGGTTCCAGGTCTATACAAAATTTAAATGTTCATTTGCACTACCAGCCAGTGCTGAAGTCTTCTATGACCCCTTGCTAGCTGAAAGCTGCTGTCATCACAGCATCCCTTGTGACCTGGAGGATGGATGGGCTCTTGTGGCAACAGTGTTCCTGCTCAGAAACTGAATCTCAGATGAAACAGGTTTGGAGGAGTAGTGACTAGGTTTCAGAATATGAGGGACACTTGTAACATGTTGAGGTACTGTAGAGTCTGACACATACAAAACCCCTTGACAAATACTCGCTGTCCCAGGAGCACTCTCAAAATATTGGAGTGGCACCATTGTGGCATAGTGGGTTAAGCCACTTCTAGTGATGCCAGAATCCCATGTGGGTGCCAATTTGAGTCTTGGCTTCTCCATTTCTGACCCAGTTCAATACTAGTGTGCCTAGGAAAGCATCAGAAGATGGCCCAGGGGCCAGCACAGTGGCATAGCGAGTGAAGCCACAGCCTGCAGTGCTGGCATCCCATATGGGATCTTTCATCTACTAGTCTACTCTCCAAATGGCCACAATAGCTGAGGCTGAGCCAGAACAAATCCAGGAGCCTGGAACTCCATTAAAGTCTTTCATGTTGATGAGGGGGCCCAAGTACTTGGGTGATGACTCCGGTGCTTTCCAACATATATTTATAGGGTGTTGGATTGGAAAAGGAGCAGTAAGGACTCAAATGAATGCTCATACAAGATGGTGGCATTGCAGGTTGAGGCCTAATATTTGCACCACAGTGCTGGCCCTGATTTTCAGAGATTTCTATTGGTCACTATGGATGTCATGTAGAATGCTTGTTTTCTTGGAAACAAGCAGTTAAACAGTCACTCCAAAGACACCATGTTAATCTGTCATACAGATTTAGATGTACTAGAAATCTCACATCAAGTATGCCCACTGTCACAAAATTTCAGACAATAGTAACATTTACTATGACACTACAATGGATGTTAAGCATTTTAGAGTATAAACCAAGCTTTGAAAAGTTGATGAATGTTGGTGAAGGATAAAGATATGGATAGTAGAAATTCCTGTAATTTTTGTATTTGTCTAAGAAAGATACATGCTTTCAACAGCTTGAATAGAACATCTCCTTGAGTCTTATCTTTCTGTTGAAATGATTCTGGGATGCAACAGTGACATCACTGCTGAGGGTTTGCAATATGTTTAGTGTCTTGATCCACAAATATGCACATCTCATCTGAATGGTGTGTGACTTGTCTGTGGGTTCTTTGTTGGGTCAGTCCATGTTGGGCTGTTTTGTTGCACTGGAGCTTACCCATGTCATGCAAAAGCTGGAAGTCATAAGTGATATCGCATGGAGGCCACTAAGGTAGCATGTGTGACACTTTTCCTGCACCAAGTCAAAAGCCTATGGCTTCATTTATACAATGAGGAGAGTTAGAGACAGTGGGAGGATTTTAGTAGGTGAGGAAACAAGAGTGCTTGGAACAGACAATCCAGAGAGGAGAGCACAAGGAGACTAATATGTCAGAGATCCTGAGACACTGGAACATCTAGAAGAAAAGTCAACCAGAGAAACAACCTGAGATGTGTTAAATAGCCTCCAGGAACAAGTCTGAGTGAAACCTACATTTGTTCTCAGAAAAATAAACTTTTCTCTGCCTTCTACTGCAGTTTAGTTCACAGGTTCAACACAAAAATGGAATAGGAAATAATCATCAAGAACATGAACATAAAATTCAGTTGCTGGGACTGACATTGTGGTACAGCACATTAAACTATCACTTATGGTGCCTGCATCCCATATCAGAGTGCCAATTTGAATCTGATCCAAACTCCTAACCTGTATGTAGGAATTAGCAGATAATGGCTCGATTACTTGACCCATATGGGGTTCCTGACTGCTAGCTTCAGTCTGGCCCAGGCCCAACTGTTGCAGCCATTTAGGGGAGGGAATCAGTGAATGGAAATCTCTCTCTCTCTCTCTTTCTCTCTCTCTCTCTCTCTCTCTCTCTCTCTCTGCTCCTCCCTCATGTCTGTGAATCTCCTTCCCTGTCACTCTGCCTTTCAGCAAAATAAAATCTTCCATCATGATCAAGCATTTGGAGATACTACACTTTAGCAGGAAATGGATTGATTTGTTCAGAGTACTCAAAGCAGCTCTTTTATATCCCACACTTATGTTTTTATAGCACTTATGATGGCATCAGTGTGTTTTATTCATTTTCTCATATCTGGTCTGTGACCTATTAAAAAGCAGCCTTCCTGATTGTGTGTCTTTTTGCTGCTCCATCCCATATACTTAGAAGAGTGTCTAGTGCCTGATATGTAAAGAACAAATGCTGAATGAGCAAACTGAGTTATTTACTAAGTGTTATGAAGGAGCTCATGTATAATCAATCCATTTATAAAATAAAGCTCAGCAGACTATGTAATGTTTATATTTTATATAAAATATATATGACTTTGCAGTCTGCCTTTGAACTTGGTCATAAGCATCAGCATCCTGGTCTCCTAAATGTGTTGTGGGCAATAAGAAGATTTCTGTCTGCTCTGCTTAAAGGTCCCCATGGTTCTCAGTATTCAAAGATCTTTTCTACTGGTGACCTTTCATGTCCACCTGGTTTCTCTTTGTATCTAAGCCTGGACTTGAGGATTGTGATTGTTGATATGTATCCCAGCTCAAAACTTAAAATGGGGGCTGGCACTGTGGTTTAGTGGGTAAAGCCACCACCTATACTGCTGGCTTCCCATATGGATACCAGTTCGAGTCCCGGCTGCTCCACTTCTGATCTAGCTCTCTACTGTGGCCTGAGAAAGCAGCAGAAGATGGCACAGGTTCTCAGGCCCCTGTACCCATGAGGGAAATCCGGAAGAAGCTGCTGGCTCCTGGTTCCAGATTGGCTCAGCTTCGGCCATTGTGGCCATCTGGGGAATGATCCAGCAGATGGAAAACCTGCCTCTCTGCCTCTCCTTCTTTCTCTGTGTAACTCTGCCTTTCAAACAAATAAATAAATCTTTAAAAAAACTTCAAAATGAACCCACTGAAATATTTTTTTTTATTTTCTTTTTCATTTCTTCTTCAAGCCAATGGCTGTTTGACAGTGTGAATTGAGATCCACGTATGTGTGACTTTTCCAGTTTTTCTAGAATAGATCTCTATTTTTATTCCAATGGAGATATGAAAGACAATGGCATGACTTCAATTTTCTAAAAATTGTTGACATATTTTTTTCTGAATTAGATAATCCCACCTGGAGAATTTTTAACAGCTGTTGAGAAAAACACATGTTCTGCTGCTGTCAGGTAGAATGTTCTCTGTGTAACTGTTAGGAAAACTTGATTTACAGTGTTGTTCAAATCTACCACTCTTTATTGATTTCCTACCTATTCTCTTTTATTTTGAAAGTGCAGTATTGACCTATTTTGTTTGTTCCATTGCCGTTTATCCCTTCAGAGCTGTCAACATTTGCTTTATATATTGTAGTGTTCTGAGGTTGAGTATACATGTTGTTCAACCTAAGAAAGTACAGAGGTGAACAATGCAAGAATATCAAGAATAATATGGGAACAAAATGAGGAATTCAAAATATGCATAGAACCATGAAGAAGAATCAATCAATTTTCAAGATGTAGAAAATGGTGAATAAAAAGAAAAAAAATAAAAACTTCTACTTCAAGGAAATACAACAGAAGGATTATTTTGTTATGCACAAATGAGGTTGGATTTGTATGATCCTCAAGCTCTGATGCATTTCCCTGGCATAAAACCATGTCTTCTACTGAGAACATTGTCCCAGGACTTCTTCAGGGAGTGATCCGTCCCATCTGTCAGTGCAAGTGTTAAGTGAGGATAGAACTAGCTCTTGCTGCAGGGGCAAGGGTCATGCTTGTTCTCCCTGCTGTGGAATTTTTGGTACATGAGGAATTGGGGCTCAAGTGTGCACATATTTGAGGAAATGCACAGGCCCCGGGATTTAGCCCTGGCTGTGAACAAACGGTCTTTATCTTCATAACAAGGCACACCTGCTTGCACCTAAGTGTAAGATGCCCAGTGGAGCACCCAAGACTCAAACTGGCAGCCATATAAGATGTAGGCATCACAGGCTGGAGCTGTGCCATAGCCCATCCCCTATTTGAACACTTTTTAAATGTACTTTAGTGTGGTACTGACAAAACAAAATATAGCTGATGAATTTTATCATTTAAGCATTTCTTTTTTTTTCATTTTCAATTCTCTTTATATACAGAAGATCAATTTAGTATAAAGATTTCAACAGTTTGCACCCACATAGAAATACAAAGTGAAACATACTGTTTGAGTACTAGTTATAGCATTAAATCACAATGTACAGCACATTAAGGACAGAGATCCCACATGAGGAGCAAGTGCACAGTGGCTCCTGTTGTTGACCCAACAAATTGACACTCTAGTTTATGGCACCAGTAACCATCCTAGGCTGTCGTCATGAGTTGCCAAGGCTATGGAAGCCTTCCAAGTTTACCGACTCTGATCATATTTAGACAAGATCATAAAAGACAGAGTGAGGATAGTAACCAAGGATCCTAAGAGTGGCATTTACCAGGTTTGAACAATTATACAGCATGAAGTGGGGAAGAGGACCATCAGTACACACAGGTTGGGAGTAGAGCCATTGGTGGTAGAGTAGAGGTTATGATTACAAAGGAATGAGGCCCAATTACACTAGACATGGCCTAGAACAAAGGACAGAGTCATTAGTAGAGGAGCTAAGAAAGGTGCTGTCTGATTGAGAGGCAAATAGAACCTGATAGAAGGGGCTTGATAATAATCTGGTGGGCTTTAGGCCTTGTAAGTTAAGAGGCCCAGAGCTATCTATCTCTTCACATGGGGTATATCCTAAGGGAGGTGTGAACCTCCTAGGGGAAGGCACTCTGTTGACTTTCATTACTTGGCTGGCCTGGGAGGAGAGCTGGCCAGGTCAAGGCAGGGGGCATCTCTAACAAGAAATTTACAGTTCTGCCTGCAATGTTGCTGACCCTACTTGACCATCCCCTCAGCTGCAGTGGTCACTTTGGAAGTTGGGCTGAGTGAAGGGCTTTTCAGCTTAGAGCCAATAAGATCTGTGGCTCTGACCTGGGCATCCTTCGACTCCAGGGCAGGTCCATTTCCAGTGATCCAACTCTTGGCAGAGCTGCCAGGGCTCTTCACAAGCTGACTTCTGCTGAAGCCCAGGCTTACCACATTGAAAGCCACTGCAGTGGACTGGCCTGTTGGGTCTCTTTGAGGAAGATCACTGTACAGATCAGCCATTAATAGGCCTGCCACCCATTGCTCTGATGCCTAGCTTTCTTTGCTTCCTGGTTTGTGTTAAAGCAGACCAGAGGATGCAAGTCAAGAGAGTGCCCAAGTCCCATCTCTAATCTTCGGTGGCCTGAACTACAAGTCTATAGTCACAGGCATGTTCTGTAGTAGTTTTTCTAAGGTAGACAATGCCCATGAGGAAAATTATATTCTCACTTTAAAACTTTCTTTCCCTTTGGTCTGAAAGGGAGGTTTTTTCTACTTACTGTATACTTCGCTGATGGCGAAGTGAATCTAGCTATGAGATTATTATTTAAGTTCTTATTTTGGCTATGCTATTACAGAAAAATGTTAGCCATCTCTTTTATAAGGTCTAAAGATTAAATTGTGCATCCTACAGATTCCTTCATAATAGAATTAGTTTCCTACCTTGAAGAGAATAGAGAAATGAAAGAACAAGTTGGGCTTAGAATAGAGAAATGAGGGAGCAAGTCCTAGATCGCTTGCTGACAATAGCAATATTACATGAATACTTAGCAAACCGTTTCAACCATTAGATAACAACTTAAGAAAACATTTACCAGAAGGTCCAATGCCTTCTATAAATTTTAAGAATCATGTATTTGAAAACACCTCTTAAATATCTAACATGGTGTAGTTTGTTTAGCCAGTAAACTTAAGCACAACCATATAAAATGTTTTTAGTTTCTTTCTACCAACACGTTTAAAACATATGATACACAAATTCAGGTCACACAAATTAAAATGTATTTTTGATTCATTTTAGCAGCTTAAATTTATGGACAATCTTAGCTATAAGCCATTTAAAATAAAACTCTTAATAAAATTTCCCCATGTGGACATACAATGTGTACACACTTATAACATAGCATAATAGACCAATATAGCAATTTTAATAATAGCTTTTAAAATCTTTAACTCTTTTTGTAGATTGCCAACTGATTTGAATTGCTTTTTTTTTTAGTAACCTCAGTTAACCATACTTTCTCTCAGTTGGTACTGTTCATACATTATTGGCTTCCTCTGTTTACAGAGCCATCCCCAAGTACTGAATACAATAAAAGTGGCTGGAAAAAGTCCATAGGAACCTATAGGAGGACAGCTAAACACAGGACCAACAACGCTTACTTTTATGAGCAGCACATCATATATAATTATGGATGACAAAAGACTTTAAGTCGCCATGTTTAAAATTATAAACATATCAACCAACAAGAGGCACTTGCCTACTTCACAGTATTTTTGAAAGCACCTGTAGGATTTTACAAGTATTTAACCCTTTAGGCCTCTGGGGCTTTCTCATTAAGATAACTATCATGTCTAGTAACACAAGATCATTAGACTTTTTAATTCTCAAACATTTGTATTAATAGCATTTTCCATTATAGAAACTTAAAGTCTGGTACCACATCACATCTTGACAGTCCTTCTAATATAATCCAAATAGTTGGATGTTAGTTGGTGTCTCTATAAGATGAGAGACATAGGTCCTTCGATTTTTTCAGTTGGGCCCAAACTGGAAAAACCAAAGTTCAGGATTTATTGGAAATTTTAGAGACCAGATTGTTTGAAACTTTGATTTTTTGAATGCCTGTCAAGAATGCCAAGAAGGCTCAAAATCCAAACTATCTGGTTGAAATAAGATTCCTTAAAATCATGACATAATATAGACCAAATTTGATCATTGTTGCAGGTGATTATTCAAATTTTGAAAATAAGCACATATTTAATAACCCATAGCTCTTAATAAAAATTCAGCTGTTTTTGAACAATTAGAATTTAACAGACATCACGAGAACATAATAGATATGTTAACACATTGCTTTAACAGAGCATCAGAGTTTAATTCTATGTCAAAGAGAAATTGAACTTCCTGTGATCTTTTGCTGTGAGGTTTCCTTCCTTTACCTTCTTTCATATTGGTGACCGTGTTTCTGTGTTTCTGTGTGTTACACATCTTTAAGCATCTTTGGCAGGGCAGGATGAGTGGCAACAAATTCTTTCAGTTTCTGTTTGCTATGAAAAGTCTTAATTTCACCTTCATTCACAAATGAGAGCTTTGCAGGATATAATATTCTGGGCTGGCAGTTTTTCTCTCTTAGTACCTGGGCTATATCTCGCCATTCTCTCCTCGCTTGTAGGGTTTCTGAAGAGAAGTCAGCTGTGAGTTAATTGGAGATCCTCTGTGAGTAATCTGGCGTTTCTTTCTTGCATATTTTAGGATCTTTTTTTTATGTTTCACTGTGGTGAGTTTGATTACAACATGTCGTGGTGAGGATTTCTTTTGGTCATGTTTATTAGGGGTTCTATAAGCTTCCTGTACTAAGATGCCTCTGTCCTTCTCCAAACCTGGGAAATTTTCTGCTAGCATCTCACTGAAAATGCCTTCTAAACCTTTCTCCCTCTCCATGCCTTCAGGAACTCCTAGAACCCGAATGTTGGTTTTTTTAATAGTATCCTGTAGATTCCTGACAATATTTTTTAGATTTCTAATTTCTTCTTCTTTTCTTTGGTTTGCCTGTTTCCTTTCCTGTTCTCTGTCTTCTAAGTCTGATATTCTCTCTTCTGCTTCGTCCATTCTGTTTTTAAGGCTCTCTAATGTGTTTGTCATTTGATCTATTGAATTCTTCATTTCATTATGATTTCTCGTCACTATCACCATTTCTTGTTCCACTAGTTGTTTCATTTCATTTTGATTCCTCCTTAATATTTCATTTTCACGAGAGAGATTTTCTATCTTTTCCATTAAGGATTTCTGTAGTTCAAGAATTTGTTTTTGAGAACTTCTTAATGTTCTTATCAATTTTTTGAGATCCGCTTCTTGCATTTCTTCTATCTCATCATCTTCATAATCTTGAATTGGGGTGTCTTTTTCATTTGGGGGCGTCATAGTGTCTTCCTTGTTCTTGTTAGCTTGGTTTTTGCATTTGTTGTTTGGCATGTTGGAGATATTTGGTTTCTTCACTGTGGTGTTTTTTTCTTGTTACACTATGACTCTATATTAAGTGGACTGTCTGCTTTCAGTGGAGCCTTAGAGGCTTGAGATGAGTGTGGACTGAGAGCTGTGTTTGGTTCCTCAGTGTTGAGGGTGTGTCAAAGATGACACTCCCAGGTTAGGCTTGGTAAATCTCTCTCTTTTTTGATTCAAAAGGGAAGTAATTCCGCACAGCTGAACATAATTGGAGGTAGTTAGCAGGCAAATGATACACCCACAGGAGCCAGAGATCCCAAGCTCTTTCCCAAGGACCACACAGGGAATCTCTGCTGCCCTCAGTGTGGGCTCCAATTCTCCTGCAGTCCCCCACTGGGTTGCCAAGTTAGATGCTAATCTCCTGTTATTTCACCCCTCCCCCCAGAGTCAGGTTTTTCTGCTAGGTTCAGGGCTGCGCAGACCTGAGGTCGCCCTGCTTATGACGTATGTCCAAAATGGCGCCTGCTCTGTCTTGCTCGCCTTTGAGGGGTGAGCGGAGAGAGAGAAACTCGTGTCCGTATGGGTCACTTTTTTATTTTTTTCCTCTCTCCCTTCTAGTTAGCCTGGTGAATTTTCCCCATGGAGTTTCAAGCCTCGTTCCCTCTAGTCTCCTCTTTCCGCTTGCCTGCTGGTGTCTCGGGCTATTGAGGTTCGGCTCACCTCACGTTCCAGCGCTGGTGTGTTGAGTCTGCTGCTGGTGTCCTGAACTTGGGCTCCCACACTCTCCACGCAGGTCCACTGTGAATCACTAGTTCCGGAAGAGTTTCCTCTGCTGTTTCATCCCCTACTCTTCCTTGACCCTGCAGTATCTCCACTTATATTAAAGTGTCTCTCCCCCGGACTAATAGTGTGCTCCCTGCCTATTCTGCCATCTTGCCGCTCTCTCATTTAAGCATTTCTAAGTGTATGTTGAGTAGTGTTGAGTATAAGCAAAGTGCTGTGTGACCAATATTCAGAACTGTTTTTCATTATGAGACTGAAATTCTCTACCCAATGAATGAAAAATTCTTATAATTCCAACATCCCTAACTCCAAGTAACTGCCATTCTACTTGCCATTGCTCAGGCTACAGAGTTTTTAGGAGGTACAGTGATTTTTCAGGGTCATATAACTGAGAGGGTAGAGGGAACCCTCTTGGAACTCAGTTCTGTCTCTGCAAAGCTGGGTCTTGATTGTACCCAGGTACTCCCTGAGGTTTTTGGATTAGGCTATGTGGCATACATGTGTGTGATTATGGACATGGCATGAGGCAGAAGGAGGATGAAACTTTGGAGAGGTCTTTTCTGCTGAGGAATCCCATGAAAGTGGATGCCAAAAAAATGAAATCAATTTTTTGATGAAACTCTACAATAGGACCTGGAACTCAAGCTTTCTTTGCTGAAGACCCACTGGAGAAAGCCATCTGTTCTGCTCTGTCCTGACTTTCCAGGGGCCCAGACTCAAGAAATTCTGCAGATATTGACTCAGCTCTCATTATTGATACCTTGGACATTTGGGAAGGAAGGATCCCATGGTGATTTCAGTTGTCCCAAAGAAGGAAACTCTAGGCAAGGCCACCACTCTGATCCCACTTGGGCATTGCAACACTACTTCCCCTTTTGTGTGTGTGTTTTTGGAGCCTCATGTAGGGTGTTCTGTCCCATATAGGAACAATTTATTGGAAGAGTTAAAATATGGGTCAGCCTGTTAGGTTTACACTCTAGGTCATGGCAGACAGGATGGGAAGAAGAATGATGTGATTGTGCTCATCTTTTATGTGAATCCTAAGCTAGAGAAATGTTCAGACAAAAATCTGTGTTTGACCTTGCTAACAGAAAGTTACCTGGAACAGAAACAGTATTGTTAGCCAGATGGGGTTATGATACCACCAGACCTACCTTTAGAACCATTGCACAGGGGCTAGCGCTGTGGCACAGTGGGTTAACACCCTGGCCTGAAGTGCTGGCATCCCATATGGATGTTGGGTCAAGTCCTGGCTGCTCCACTTCCAATCCAGTTCTCTGCTATGGCCTGGGAAAGCATTAGAAGATGGCCAAAGTCCTTGGGCCCCCGCACCCACATGGGAGACCTGGAAGAAGCTCCTGGCTCATGGCTTTGGATCAGTGCAGCTCCAGCCATTGGGACCAATTGGGGAGTGAACCGTCAGATGGAAGACCTCTCTCTCCCTCTCTGCTTCTCCTTTCTCTTGTAACTCTGACTTTCAAATAAATAAATAAATAAATCTTATTTTTTTTTGACAAGCAGAGTGGACAGTGAGAGAGAGAGAGACAGAGAGAAAGGTCTTCCTTTGCCGTTGGTTCACCCTCCAATGGCCACCGCGGTAGCACGCTGCGGCTGGCGCACCGCGCTGATCCAATGGCAGGAGCCAGGTGCTTCTCCTGATCTCCCATGGGGTGCAGGGCCCAAGCACTTGGGCCATCCTCCACTGCACTCCCTGGCCACAGCAGAGAGCTGGCCTGGAAGAGGGGCAACCGGGACAGGATCGGTGCCCTGACCGGGACTAGAACCCGGTGTGCCGGCACCGCAAGGCGGAGGATTAGCCTAGTGAGCCGCGGCGCCGGCCAATAAATAAATCTTATTTTTAAAAAAGAACCATTTCATGAAGTTGAAAATGTACTTAACAGAGTCGTATACTTCTCCCTGGGTGAGGAGCAATTGCACCACACTGACAATGAAACCCAATGCTGCATCACTTAGAGTGCACATGCAAAGATATTTTCATAACCATGGCCTGAAAATGGCCAATAAGATCTCCTGTTCCTGTTCTTTAAAAAAATGGAACACCCAGTTGTGTTGGTGAAGATACAAAGATTTTCAGCCTCATGTGCATTGTTTGTTGTAACCTAAAATGGCACAATCAGCACAGAAAACAGTGTCTCTTAATTAAATTAAAAATGGAATTTTTATGTTATCTGATACTCTCATTTCTGAGTATACATCTAAAAGTATTGAAAGTTCAGTATAAGCAAAGTATAAATATTATTCACCACAGCATAATTCACTGTAGCCAAGATTTCTAGTGTGGCCTGTACTCAGTGAAAAGTTATGCAGGCACAGAAGAAAAGGAAATCCTATGACATGGATGAACCTTGAATATATTTGACTAAATGAAATTACCCACAAATATCATCCCCAAAGGAAAAATACTGCAAGATTCTAATCATATGAAATAAATAAAGTAGTCAGAGGGACCTGCACTGTGGGGCAGTGGGTTTAAGCTCCTGCCTACAGTGCCAGCATCCCATATGGTTGCTGGTTCTAGTACTGGCTGCTCCACTTCTGATCCAGAACTCTGTTATGGCCTGGGAAAACAGAAGATGGTCCAAGACCTTGGGCCCCTGCACCTGAGTGGGAAGCCTGGAAGAAACTCCTGGCTCCTGGCTTCAGATTGGCTCAGCTCTGGTTATCTTGGCATTTTGGGGAGTGAACCAGTGGATGAAAGACCTCTCTCTCTGGCTCTACCACTCTCTGTAACTCTGTGTTTCAAATAAATAAAATAAATCTTTAAAATAAATAAAATAGCCAGAATACTAGAAACATAAAGTAGAAGAGTGGTTATGGATGGTAGAAGGATATGCTATTCAATAGAAATGGAATTTTTAGATAAAAAAAAAATCCTAGAGATCTGGTGTGTGTGTGTAGACACATGTATATGTCACTTACCTTAGAATGACACCTGCCCTTGTGAGATACAGTACTCAAGCCCTCTTCTACCTGACCCTGGATAAGAAAAGGGCTCCCTCTGTTGGTCTTTGGTCACTCTTCAGGTGCTTGTGAGTAGGGCTGATGGCAGGCTATTCCCAAGAGTGGAGATTTATGACTGGTGTTATCTAGGAATGTTGGGAAGACTGCAATCTTGTCTCCTTTCTCTCCAGTTTGGTCTTCTTAGTTATCACACTCTCTTTGGGTGAGAATACAGGAAGATACACCAGTCTCTGCTGAGTTTATGATGTTGCAACTGCAGTTCAGTCCTATGAATGGATCCTCCTTTGTAAGAAAATGGGCAGCCTCTCATCTTAGCCTGAGACTTTGAAATGCATCCAATAAATATAGTTCTAGTTTTATTTTTGTAGGACCTCTGTCCAAGTGTATCAGGCCAGAGGATGATCAATAATATTTTTCCAACATATACATTAACATTTCTTTCTCCATGAAGAATTTTCCTACAGTGAAAAAACATGAAAGACTGATTTTTCTCTTCTATGTCATGAAATTGCTAAGGAAATAATTCCCTCATTAACCATTGGAGTGATCGAAGTGAATTTAAGTGAGTGGTGAACACAGAAGATAGAGTTGAGTGAAGGCAGAAGTTCACAATGCAGTGGGGAGACAGATACTCCTGCAGTGAGCTCAATCAGTGTTAAAGGTACTGGGGGAGGTTGAGCAACATTGAGTGAGGGAGAAATGAGAGTGTTGGATAGAAGAGCAAGATGGAGTTATTCATTTGTGTTCACCAATTTAAACTTAAAAAATTATTGGATGTATAGGAACATTTGGATAAATTCTTTTTTTTCTCTTTCAACATTTCATTTATTTTATTTACAGTTTAACATGAGGAATTACTATGAATCAAAGCATAAGCACACAAACATATATGCAATCTAAAATAGAGGAACAGCATTAGATATGAAGCAAAAAGTCACGTTCATTCACACACACAGTGGACTCAGATCTGGTCAACCTGGTTGTTCCCAGGCAGGTTTGTAAAGATGATAAAGTGTGACTGTGGAGAATAAGATTTCTGCCAGAGCACTCTTAGTGAAGACATTTTCTTCCTAGTACACAGCATGTGACCTCAGATAATGATTAAGGATAGCTTATGACCTGCTAACAAGAAGAGCATTGAGCCCTTGTGAGAATGTAGGCTTCACAAGAATACGCAGCTGCTTTCTCAGACATGCTTGTTAGGGTTTGTAACCATGACTGAGAACTACAACCAAGACCATGCTGAGCAAAGAAAAATTTTTAGGGCAAAGAACTGCCAGGAGTATCCTCAGAGGGAGAGGTGCTCTGGGCTCAGGTGTAGGGCTGGGGTTTTATAGGGAACTTGTACAAAGGGAGGTGGGAGATAAGTTGGAGAAGCCAAACAAAGGGATGTGGTATGTGGGCTGGAGCAGCTGGAGAAGATACTTGATACCAGGAGGCACGGGATGTCTGCCTGATTTATAACTAGGGGCAGTTGCGGGAACAGTGAGGCACAGAACGTCTCTCAGGCCTGATTTGTGGGAATGATGAGGCTCCCCATAAGCACAGCACCTCTGGGTTTTTGCTTTCTGATGCCAAAAAAGAGTGGGGGAGACACCTCAGACCAGTGTGGATTCAGGACTCTCACAATGTTTATCTAATGTATCTTGCTAAATATGTTTCAGAGAAACCTTAGTTCTATGAACACATGCACGTGCTCTACAATAGGCTGTTATAATCCTTATCAGTAAAGAAACCACACCTGGTTAGTCTGTGCACACTTTGTGGAGGAAGAGACCCCATGTCCTTTGTTCCTTTCATTTGCATACCCCAACATGTAACCTTTGTTATCCAGACTACTGTGACCAAATTAGATATTTGGTCATCACATTAAGCATCAGTGTGTGAGCATGCAAACTAAATATTTCAGAATGGTCTGGTTTTGAAAAGATTTCTGTGAAAAGTTGTAAAAGATTGGCTGCAGAATAAAATCAACTATTAGGCTTAAAGCTCCCTGTCACTGGTCCACTCCCAAATATCTGCAATGGTCAAGATTGTGTCAATACTTAAGGTGGGGTCAAGAACTCTATATAGGTTTCCTAAATGTGTGACAGGAACCCAGTTAGTTGAACCATCACCATTGCTTTCCAGGGTCTGCAGTAACAGGAAACTGGAGTATGGTTCTGGATGAAGATATAAACTTATGCACTGTAATGTAGGATTCAGGCATGTAACTACTAGATCTGCTGGCTCCTCTTATCCATATTTTTAAAATACATATAATATATGAAGAGTAATTTTATTTACTTTTATCTGTGGATTTAAGATTTTTTAAAAGAATTATTTCTTTATTTGAAAGTCAGAGTTACACAGAGAAAAGAGAGAGAGAGAGAGAGAGAGAAAGAGAAAGAGAGCAAGAGATCTTCTTTCCACAGTTTCATGCCTCAAATGGCCACAATGCTCTGGCTGGAATCAGGAGTCAGGAGTTTCTTTCAGATCCCTCACATGGGTACAGGGGCCCAAGCACATGGGCCATCCTCCACTGTATTTCCAGGCATATTATCAGGGAGATGAATTGGAATTGGAGCAGCTAGGTCTTGAACCAGCACCCATAAGAGATGCTGGTGTCACAGGCAGTTTCTTTACCCACTATGCCACAATGCTAGCCCCCTGGCTATAGATTTAAAAGGCATGTAACAATAAAAAAAATGTTACATGACAATATTTTGAATGACTGTTGAGATGACATTAAATTGGAAATATTCTGTTTCCCATTTAGCAGATAGACTGGATTAAGAGACAAGGAGATGGGACTGGCACTATGGTATAGGAAGCTAATCCTCCTCCTGTGGTACTCATATGGGCACTGGTTGGTGTCCTGGTTGCTCTACTTCTAATCCAGCTCCCTGATAATGGCCTGTAAAAGCAGTGGAAGATGGCTCAGATGCATGGGCCTCTGCACTCACATGGGAGACCCAGAGGAGATCCTGGCTTCTGGCTTGGGATTGGCCTAGCTCTGGCCATTGTGGCCATTTGGGAAATGGACTAGATGATGGAGGAGCTCCCTCTCTCTTCTCTGTCTAAAACTCTGCCTCTCAAATAAGTAAATAATAATAGTAACAGATACAAGGAAAATGATAACTGATGACTGGAAACCCCAGAGAAGAGAGAAGGGAGTTCTCACCACAGAAGAAATCAGGCTAAGATCATCATATTGCAGCAATTCAGGAATCCAAGCCTGTCCAGAACTGCTTCTTATTTGTGACAGTGAACACAATGGAGATAGAGGTGAAAGAGCTGTACCTGCTGAACCCCAAGTTTTGTATTTAGACTGTTCAATCTGAATAGTGCTGGTCACTGTTTCATCATCCTCTCCACCTTAACACAAACAGACATAAATCCCATTTATTATTTTCTACATAAGGAACACCATATACTTTAGCACTTTGCCTCTTCCAATGTTCAGTCATTTTGTGGAGGAACCTAATGTTCATATCAGAGAATAGTTAACTCATGGTCATAGTTGATATGTCAGAATTAATTCATATTTAACTTCTTCATAATGAGTTAGGAGATGCATTTGAAACTGATAAGGAAAGAGTTTTGTATTCTTAAGTTCAAAAATTTATAATCATGTATAATTTCTCACTTTACTCAGACATCTACAGGCTATTTCACAGCATAGCTGTGACACTCCCATATATTGAAATGACTGACTGTTCAGACTGTGTACATATCCCAGTGATTGTGTGGGAAAGACACATGGAAGGCCAGCACAGGGAAATACTTGAGGGTAATCCCAACCATGGTTTAAATTTTCTATCCATAGAGCCACCCCTTTGGTACAGTTATGACCTGATGGCCTTGGCTGAGCAAGGATGTCCATATTTTAGGAGTTAGTCACATTCAGGGATATGATTATGGATGTCACCAAGGAAGCTCAGACCCCACTTGAGACATCTGAGGGAAAGCTGTAGAGGATGTGATTCTGAAGAACATCTTTTATAAGCAGTAAGACATATGGATTCTAATTCAATGAAGAGTTTTTAGGAAAAAAAATGTAGCATTCACTTACCTAACATTTTAACGCTCAGGTATTCACCCAAGGGAAGTGAAAATACATATTAAAAAACATTTTCTCAAATCTGCCAGTAGGCAAGGAGACAAGACCAGAGAGTCCTGGATTATATAAAGCAAATGGTCATAAATGAGATTAAAATAAAATCAGAGAGATTTTTTCAGATGCAGAATAGGATTGCAAATTGGGAGACAGATTCAGTTTAAAGTGAACCATGATTCTTCTGAGGTGAAGCAGGACTGAGACTTTTAAAATAAGGAAAGGGAGGGGATGTCCAGCTTTGCATTCTTTGAATACATATAGGATAGAATGAGTGAACTGGTTTGAATTGATGTAGGAACTAGCATGTGATTCAATAGGTTAAGCTGCTCTTCTGACATTGGCATCCCATAGAGGAGTGCAGGTTTGAGTCCTAGCAACTCCTCTTACAGTCTAGATTCTTGCTAGTTTGTCTGAGAAAGCAGTGGATAATGGCCCAAGCATTTCTGTCAACCATATGGAAGACCTGGATGAAGCTCCTGACTCTTGTCTTTCATCAAATTCAGCCGTGATTGTGGTGGGCATTGTGTAGTAAGCCAACAGATGAGTGATTTCTGCTGCTTGTCTTTCTCAGTCTCTCTGACTTCCAAATAAAAACTAAATTAAAAATTAAGGAGTGGCCATTTGACCTAGTTGTTGGACCACTGCTTGGGATGCCTGCATCCCATGTCAGAGAGCCTGGGAAAAGTCCCAGCTCTGCTTCTGACTCCAGCTTCATGTTGGTGTGCATTCTGAGAGAAAGTGATGAGGGTTAAAGGAATTGAGTCTGTGCCACCCTTGTAGAGACCCAGATTGTGTTTCAGGTTTCTGGTTTCAACTTGGTCCTGCCCCAGTTGTGGCATAAAGTTGGGGAGTGAACCAACAGATTTGAGATACACCCCATTTCTACTTTTCAAGTACAAAAATAAAATAATTATTTTTAAAGAGCAACAGGGTTTTCAAAACCTTTAAAATAGAAAGATCAAGCTGTTTCCAAACTATCACAAATATATTCCCAAAAAAGAAATGCATTGTGAATGTTATTCTATTTTTTGTGCAGTCTCCACACAAGCATGTAGATGCTTAGAAGGGGACAAATTTTACAACTTTGGCCTAATAAGAATTGGGTAAGGTTTAGCTTTCATAGTATTTGTTGCTGCCCCTGCTTTACTAACATGATATGGATATTGTCATCTTACAAATTGGTCATTTTAAGAGTAGTTAATTTTGAAATTATTTCAAACTTACAGAAATACCATGAGTGAGTCCTATTCATTGAGAATGCCCAGTTATTATCCTTTTAGCACTCTTGCCTCTGACCCACCTTAGGGGGGTCCCTCCAGTGTTCCTTTCTGAGAAAATGTGGGCCCTGTATTATCAGAAGCACGGTGGTTTGATGCTGGGCTCTGCTCAGTCTCCCATCTATGGATGCTATCAACTTGGTATTTAGTGAATTTCTGCCAGATTGATTCACACACAACCTTTTAAGGATTTTTTAAGTGTGTTCTTATGCGAAGGGAAGGAGTGTTGGAGATCCAGAGTCTCAAGGTTGAGACATTTTCGGCCCGAAAGGGGAAGAATCCGCTTCCGCCACTGCACCCGGCCCATGCCGGCCCTTGCTTCCTGCGTCCAGCCTGGTGCTGCAGTGCCGCCTCTTCCTAGTCTCCCTCCTCAGCTCTCCCTCCATGTCGCGTGGTCGCCGGGCACCGGGGCTGCAGCAAGGAGTCCCCCAGAGGCTAGTTGGGCAAGGCGGGCAAAGCTAGCAGCATCCTGAAGTTTACATTAAACTTCTCCTAGTGGAACCCATGACTTCTGGTCAGGACGCTAAAGTTGTGGCTGAACTGCAGGCACAGTGAGGTCAAGAGGGCAAGGGCAGCTCTCATCTGATGAATGGCCCTATATCTCAAACCACTTCTCAAACAAGTTCCATCCCAGCTTTGAGTCAGGTACCGACAACTAAAGTTTCTGAGCTAAACCCTAATGCGAAAGTGTGGGGGACTTATGTTACATTTGGAAGCAAGTAGTGTAGCTGTCGGTTTGAGTGCTGCATGGGAGGAGACAGCTGGGCATGGTGCAGACTGCAGCCTGCAGGGATTGGATGTCAATGGTGATGGTGACAAAGTCATGAGAATGAAGCATTACCAGATTTACCTGAGTCAAAACAGACATGAATGCTTTGGCTCTGGATCATGCAGAATACAAATCTCTACCTGAAAATAGTGAAACAGGAGGAAATGCATCTCAACCAGAAAGCCAGGAAGATTCTCAAGAAGTACTTAAAAAAATTGGAATTCTGTTTATCTAGGGAGACTCTTGCTAGTGCCATCTATCTTACATCACAGATGGATAGTGATCAGTATGCTCAAATTACAATGGTAGCTAACCTTGACCATATCAAGAAACTCAGTACTAGTGTGGATTTGATTGTTGAAGTGCTAAGGTGGATGAGAAGGCAGAAAAAGTAAGGCCAAATCAAAATCATTGCATAGTAATATTGCGAGAAATATCTGAATCTACCCCTGTGGAAGAAGTAGAAGCACTATTTAAAGGAAATAACTTACTGAAATTTATAAACTGTGAATTTGCCCATAATGATAATTGATTTATTACATTTGAAGCAGAAGTTGATGCACAACAGGCTTAAAAATACCTGCGAAAAGTCAAAACTTTTCAAGGAAAACCAATTAAAGTGCAGCTAAAAGCAAAGGAAATAGCTATAATCCCATTTTTGCCAAAGAATGGATTTAGGTCTCTCTACATGAACCTTTATACATAGCAGTGTTACACATCATTTATTTACCTCCAGTATACAGTCCCCAACAAGAGTTTCCTCTGTACAGCCTGACTGCTCCCAGACATTGTCATTAATGCATAGCTATTTCAATCCACCCTTGGTAACTATTTCCAAATACTGGATTTATACATGGGTTTACATCTCCAACCTTCAAGCCTGCAGCCTCTCCTCTGACTTCACTCATACAGTATCCTCCCAGAAGCAGGAAAAATTCCTTTGGCTATAAGAAGAAAAGGGAGGAAAAGTTTACAAGCAGCCAAACTCAGTCTCCAACACGACCAAAGCCTCCATCACAAACTTTGATCTGGGGCTGTCCAACTTCCCCCCATTACCTGGAGCTGAGGCAATTTGAAGACAGAGGACTTGTTTGAAAACAGGCTATCTAGCTTGATAATAGGATTATCAAAGGAAAGAAGCCCCATGCAGATGCAAGTAGGAACACTATTCCTGTAGTGGTCCCCAGAGAGCCCTCACCGCTGGCTTCTTGTGCTGTATCAGCAATGTATGAATGATCCCCATCCCTAGCTCATTTACCTGAGGATCCCAAGGTGGCAGAAAAGCAGAGGGAAACCCTCAGTGTGGACAGACTCCCTTCTGTCCTTACTACAACTGTGTGTAAATCAGAGCAGGTGCATGGAGCTGCCACAGAATTGCAAATGCCCAGATTTGTCAGAGAACGAGTAGAGAGCCACCTTCTTCTCCACTGCAACCCTCAAAAGAACAAAAGTCAAATGATGGCAGTTGTAGGAAGGAGGAGAAGAAGCTTTCTGCACCTGTGTGGAAATAGAGGGAGCCCCCTGTCCTCAAGTCCATTCCCAGAGTCCCCAAAGACCAGGGGAAGCAGCCTGGGCACTGGCCCTCACCACCAGCTGTTGGAAAGTGTCTTCACAGAGGACAGAACACTACCCCCAAGTCTCATCAGTAAAAATTCTATGTCTGGGAGGGGTTGCAAAGAGCTGTGTTAGCCACAAATGAAACACTTTTCCCACTCAGTATGAGGATGAGTGGCTGGTTGGGCAGTTGCAGTATCTGTGAGCCCCATGGAATGCCTGCAAGTTATTTTTTCTTCTGTGAGTCAGATTCTCCCCCTCTAAAAAAACTATTTTTCAGGATTTAATTAATAGAAACCTTATTTTACATTGGTGCTTAACTAGAGGTGATGTTTAAGTCTGATTTTTTAGGATAGAAAATGCATTTATCCCAACAGATTGGTGTTTTCTGTTAAGCCTCTGTGTGGTTCTGAATGCAAGCTATATATAGTGAATTTTTCTAAATTAAGGGAACTATACTACTTTATTTTTTTAAATAATATTGATCTACAAGTGCGTATCTCAGATGCCCCAGCAGATGTATGAGGGCTGTCAAGGGTGGCCTTAGCCTCAAGGTGGAAGGGGGTTGGCAGTGTCAGGTCGCTGACATACTGGCATGGGAGCTGTGCTTTCATCTAAACTGTTAACAAATAATTCTAGCATTTAAAAATACATATAAATGTACATATAGGCCTTTTTTGATCCAGTGGGCAGAAATAATCTGCAGAGAACACCCTAGAGAAACCTGAAAGCTTTGAGTTTTGACATCCTGTCAGCAAGTAGCCAGCTTCTCCCCTCAATTGCAAGTGGCTATTACCTAAAATCAATTCAAAACAAGTGAATAGAACCTAAATGAAAATATACTTTTTTGGCCACTGACATGCTGCCAGTATGTTGTATCATGAAATGGTTTGGATCCCTGTGAGCTGGCTGCTCTGGCTCTTGGCCTAGTGCACCTGCTCCATGCACATTTCTGTCCATGTTCCCCCAACCCCCAGGCACTCTTTCAGAAGAGTTCTCATCTTAACTCCATGACAATGTCTTCCTGAACCTCTGCATCAGCACATGGATTTAAAAGTTATGTGTGAGAGTAGTGTTTGTAGTTTTATTCCCCTCTTTGGCTGGTGGAGGACAAAAATTGTTGCTCTTTTTACCTCCAAGATGAGGGTCTCATTGATTCACTTCTAAAAGTGTTGTACTTCTGAACAAGGAAGCACTAAAGTTATCAAGTTTATAATAAATTTAAATATAAATTATTTTGTCTTAAAATGCCTAAAATTATTCTCTTTATTTATTTGACAGATAGAGTTATATAGTGAAAGAGAGAGACAGAGAGAAATGTCTTCCTTCCATTGGTTCATCCCCCAAATGGCCACCATGACCAGAGCTATGCCGACCTGAAGCCAGGAGCCTGGTGCCTCCTCCTGGTCTCCAATGTGGGTGCAGGGGCCCAAGTACGTGGGCCATCCTCCACTGCCTTCCTGGGCCACAGCAGAGAGCTGGACTGGAAGAGGAGCAACTGGGACTAGAACCCGGCACCCATATGGGGTGCCAGCACTGCAGGTGGAGGATTAACCAAGTGAGCCACGGTGCTGGCCCCCAACATTTTTCTTTAATTATTCTAAGCAGCAGACATTAAAATATTTCCTGCTACATGTAACCATACAGTTTATTCCATAAAATGTTATTTAACAAGACTGAGGTTTTTTTTAAAAAAATATTTTCATCCAATATTTAAAGGCTTGAATTGCATTTAAACTTGAAAATGACTTTGCTTTAACTTTTGTATAAGACAGCTAAGAGTTCATGGAGACACCCCAGGTTGACATGAGTGGATCATAATTACTCAGTTTCTGTGTGTGTATTTTGTCACTAGTTTTACTGAGTAAGCATACCATAGTACAAGAACTAGCAGCAGTTTTTGTAATATACCTTAAGGATCTTAAACAGGTGATCTTTTTTCTGATTGTTGAAAAATCCTGTAAATGCAAATAGTTGGTACTGTATTAGATATGTGCACTTTGGGAGTGTGCTTTGCTTGTACAGTTGTAAATAATCTGAACATATTAAAAAAAGGTTCCCTACAGAGAAAATCTGATAAAATTATTGATATATTATAAATGTTGATGTTGAGCTGGATGTAGACATACTTAATGCTGTGGTTTGAATGTTATTTTAATTTGTTGAGTTTTTTTTTTCCCCCTCTCATACTGGTGTGTTGAACTGGCTTTGCCTATTTGCTGCAAAAGGGAAAAGGAAAGTTTTATTAAAAGCTGTGAGATGTTTGTATACTCTCTTTCAAAATATGGAAATGCATATTAGTCATATTTAATGTGAAAGAGTTCTGAAGACAACGTAGTAAGCAGGAACTGGTAGGATCTTTAAGTCAAAATGGAAAATGATCTACTAATTTGAATCATATATTACTAAGTGTGATTTACCCTACCAGAGAAAACCTGCCTGGTGTCTCTCATTGTTTTCTTCAGAGAAGTAGTCATTATTCAAAGATGAAGAAATACACATATTGCTAATAAGTTTCAAATGCCTGATTAAGGAATGGGAGAATTAATTTCTTGGTAGCTGTCAGACTGCTGGACCAAAAACTCAGAAATAATTGACCTCTCCAAACCAAACCAAGAGATGCTGTAAACACTCAAAGAATAAGTTCTGAGATCTGGGGCCCTTTGTGTCATTTCTTAGTAGCAGATGCCAGGGTGTGCTCAGCCATCCCTGTCCCCAAACACCAGTGGGTCTGTGACAGTAAGTCCTCTCTCAAACATGTGATATTTGCAGCATGATGTGTGTAATTAGAGCCAACTGTGGTTGGTTGGTTGCAAACTAAAAGGCTAGAGCTCAAGAGCAGCATGCAGGAGAGCAGTGGGCATGTGGAGTGGTGTCATCACAGAGAAGGGGCTGTGCTTGTGGGTTCTGCTGCCATCTGGAAGAGGTCAGTACACTGTAACTATCACTTAGCCAGTGACAGTCTGTTGCATCCAGAGCCGAAACCTTGCTCAGATGTGATTTTTATAGTAAAGGTGATATGCCAAATAACTTTTTTAAAAAAAGATATATTTATTCAAAAGTCAGAGTAACACAGAGAGAGGAGAGGCAGAGAGAGGTCTTTCATCTAATGGTTCACTCCCTAATTGGCCATAATGGCCAGAGCTGTGCCAATTGGAAGCCAAGAGCCAGGAGCTGAATCAAAAGTGGTGCAGCCTGGTCTTGAAGTGGCACACATAAGTGATGCTGGCACTTCAGGCCAGGGCATTAACCCACTGCCTGATATTAAAATAGTGTACTCAGAGAATTTCATCATGACAGCCTCCATTTTGGACTACACCTTCAACACTGTAAGTTTCTACAGCACCAGCAGCAGTGTGGGCCATTAAGGATTCTTGCTGGAAGAGATAAGAGGAAACTTTCAGCATCAGTGATTCATGTGGTGAACAGTCACACTCAAATGATTCATGACCCATTATTATAGCCCAATGAGGACCCCAGCAACACTCAGACCTCCTAGAGTTAATTAAACCAAAGATGTTCTTCAGTTAGCACACCTTCTCTCGCTTATTATTGAGAGAGGCACTTGAGGACTTAATCTAGGAGAGCTACTTTGTTAGATGCTTTGACCCTCAAGAGGAGAGTATTTGCACACAGTAATCATAAGCCTCTCTCCCTGGTCCATGTCCCTAGATGCAATGTGCAAGCTTCATGACACAGAAAAATTAACAAAAAGGAAGAAAGAAAAAGAAAGAAAGAAAAAGAAATAGAAAGAAAGGAAAAGAGAGAAGAAAGAAAGAAAAAGAAAAGAAGGAAGGAAGGAAGAAAGGAAGGAAGGAACAAGGGAAGGAGAGAAGGAGGGAAGGAAGGAAGGAAAATTGTGTTGTGGTACAACTCATGGGTTTACTGTAAATTTAGATAAAGTGGGAAGCGGTGCGTGCCATAGTCATTAAGCCTCTGCCTGTGGCACTGGTATCCCATACAGGTGCCAGTTCATGTCTCAGCTGCTCCATTTCCAATCCAGCTCTGTGATAATGACCTGGGAAAGCAGAGGATGGTGGCCCAAGTGCTTGGACCCCTGCACCTATGTGAGAGACCCAGAAAAATCTCTGGCTCCTGGCTTTGGATTGGCCCAGCTCTGACCATTGTGGCCATTTGGGAGTGAACCAGGAAGACTTCTCTGTCTCTCTCCTGACTGTCAAATAAATAAGTAAAAATTTAAAAAAATAGATAAGGTGAAATTTATATGTGTAATTTCTGTTCTATAAAGTAAATCAGAAATTGGAGACTAAGTATATTGGTTTTCCAATGTTCTATAAATCAAAAATTTACCTCTTGTAGATTCATCCAGTAAAATTTACTTTCTCAGAGAGGAACACATTTAACAAGAGCCTTCAAAGAATTTTCTATGATGATCCAAATTCACTGTTGTCAGAAAAAAAATTGTGAATTTTAGGAAGACCTATTAGAATAAATCAGATATGCCTTCTATTCACATGACTTTGTGAGATTAAGAGAGAGTGCTTTGTTTCAACCTTTTTTTTACAGGCAGAGTTAGTTAGAGAGACAGAGAGAAAGGTCTTCCTTCCATTGGTTCACCCTCTAAATGGCCACTATGGCCAGTGTTGCACCGATCCAAAGCCAGGAGCCAGTTGCTTCCTCCTGGTCTCCCATGCGGGTGCAGGGCCCAAGGACTTGGGCCATCCTCCACTGCCTTCCTGGGCCACAGCAGAGAGCTGGACTGGAAGAGGAGCAACCGGGACAGAACTGGCACCCCAACCAGAACTAGAATGCAGAGTGCCAGGGCCGCAGGTGGAGGATTAGCCTAGTGAGCTGTGGTGCCAGCCTGTTTCAACCTTTTTCTACTAGGCTGATGAATATTGTCACTTGAAATATTTTTATTTAAAACTAAATTCTAATTACCAATAATTAATCATTCAAATTAGTACATGATAATATACATTGGTTGGCGCCACAGCTTAATAGGCTAATCTTCCGCCTGCGGCGCTGGCACACTGGGTTCTAGTCCTAGATGGGGCACCAGATTCTGTCCCGGTCACTCTTCTTCCTGTTCAGCTCTCTACTGTGGCCTGGGAGTGCAGTGGAGAATGGCCCAATTCCTGGGGCCCTGCACCCACATGGGAGACCAGGAGAAGCACCTTGCTCCTGGCTTCAGATCAGCGAGGTGTGCGGGCTACAGTGCACCGGCCACAGCAGCCATTGGAGGGTGAACCAATGGAGAAGGAAGACCTTTCTCTCTGTCTCTCTCTCCCACTGTCCACTCTGCCTGTCAAAAAATATATACATTAATTATTTTTCTTTTAGTACATCATAGTGACAAAAGTGCAGTAGTAGCACATTTATAGTCTGTTCTGGTGTCCTTATTAAAATATTTATTTGTATTTTTCTTGAATCTGTTCTGCTTTCTTAGTTTATTTTTTAAAAATTATTGATTTACTTATCTGAAAGTCAGACTTTCCAGAAGAGAGGGAGGGAGAAGGGGAGAGAGGGAGACAGGGAGAGTATAAAGCACTGTTTGAAGATTACTTTTACAGTTAATTCTCATAGTACAACACATTAATGACAGAGGTCCTACATGGGGAGCAAGTGCACAGTGACTCCTGTTGTTGATTTAACAATTGACACTCGCATTTATGATGTCAGTGATCACCCGAGGCTCTTGTCATGAGCTGCCAAAGCTATGGAAGTCTCTTGAGTTCACAAACTCTGACCTTATTTAGACAAGGCCAAAATCAAACTGGAAGTTCTCTCCTCCCTTCAGAGAAAGGTACCTCCTTCTTTGATGGCCCCTTCTTTCCACCAGGATCTCACTCACAGAGATCTTTCATTTAGGTCATTTTTTGCCAGTGTCTTGGCTTTCCATGCCTGAGAAACTCTCATGGGCTTTTTAGCAAGATCTGAATGCCTTAAGGGCTGATTCTGAGGCCAGAGCGCTGTTTAGGGCATTTGTAATTCTATGAGTCTGCTGTGTATCCTACTTCCCATGTTGGATCATTCTCTGCTTTTTAATTCTATCAATTATTATTATCAGGCACTGATCTTATTTATGTAATCTCTTTGACACTTAATCCTATCTTTATGATCAATTATGAACTTAAACTGATCATTTTGACTAGTAAGATGGCATTGGTACCTGCCAACTTAATGGGATTTGGAGTCCATGATCCATAGCAAGAGAACAAGTTTTTCAAATGTTGTTTAGTTAAAAGCATATCCATGGGGTTTTGTATATTTTTTCTTATTTAATCTTTGAAGTACACCTCTACTTATAGATTGAATTCCTGATTCCGTGTGAGGAGAAATGTAGGTCAAAGTTTTAGTAATATAACAAAATTGCCTTGCAAAATATAACATGGCAAGAATTTGCATTCATATGTACTTCTTTTCAAAGCTCAGAATCCTAAACATGTACATCTTTAGTGGTACGTATCAGATGCAAATTTTATCTGGAGTATCACCTTCTAGCTTATTCGCACTATTGTTCTATATGACTCATTTATAGTACTGCAAGGGGATTCCCCCTCTATTGGACCCACTTCCAATAACACCAACCTCTTATTCATATTTTCCAGTTCACTGTAGTTATTCATTTAATCATACATTAAAAAAGACTCTAAATTCTCATTCACCACATCTTCTGGTTAAGGATGTAAGCTTGGTAACTCCAAATATTTGCAGATCCTGTGGCTGCTTCTGACAGAGCATATGACTAGTGTATTTATACTGGTATAACTAAACTCATCTTTACAAAATCACTTAATATGTGTATCTTTCTATATCTAAAAGTTACACAATTTTTGACCATGAATACTTTATATAATCATGCATGGATTGAGTATTTTCACATATTCAGATCACCATTCCCTGTTCATGTGGAATAGATAATATTACATAATGTCTCTACTGATGCCATAAGATTTATACATAGGGGCTGGCACTGTGGCATAGTGGGTAAAGCCACTGCCTGCAGTGCCAGCATCCCATATGGGAACCAGTTCAAGTCCTGGCTACTCCACTTCCAATTCATTAACAATTATAATTTTATTTTGCACATTGGAATCGAAGGGTGAACCCAATCACAACTCTCTCCATTCATCTTCTCTTCCAGTTATGATCATAAGTACATCTATATATTTCCAAGATCAAAGAAAATTAATTTTTCTCCAGTAAGGTGATTACTTAATTATTCTTAAGCTTATTTTCAGTCTTCTCTTATTTTTAATTCAACTTTCTGCAAACTCTTTGAAGTATGCTTTTTATGTTGGTTGCTAAATCTCATGGGCCTGGCACTGTGGCAAAGTGGATAAAGCCGCTGCCTGCAGTGCTGGAATCCTATGTAGATGCTTGTTGAAGTCCTGCCTGCTTCACTTCCCATACAGCTTTCTGCTATGGCCTTGGAAAGCAGTGGAAGATGATCCTAGTCCTTGAGACGCTGCAATCACATGAGAGGCCCAGGAGAAGCTCTGGATCCTGGCTTCAGATTATCTCAGCTCTGGCTGTTTGTAGCCATTTGGGGAGTGAACCAGTGGATGGAAGTCTCTCTCTCTCTCTCTCTCTCTCTCTCTCTCTCTCTCTCTCTCTCTCTCTCTCTCTCCTTCCGCCTCTCTGTAAATCTGCCTTTCAAATAAATAAATATTTAAAAAATCCTTCCCTATTCTCATTAGAAAATAGACATGAACTAAATTTAAAAAAAAATGGGGCCGGTGCTGTGGCATAACTGGTAAGCCTGTTGCTGGCAGTGCTGGCATCCATATGGACACTGGTTCAAGTCTCAGCTGCTCCACTTCCAATTCAGCTCTCTCTATGACCTAGGAAAGCAATAGAAGATGGCCCAAGTCCTTGGGCTCCTGCACCTGCTTGGGAAACCTGGAAGAAGCTCCTGGCTCCTGGCTTCAAATAAGTGCAGCTCCAGCTGTTGCAGCCAGATGGGGAGTGAACCAGTGGATAGAAGACCCCCCTCTCTCTCTGCCACTCCTTCTTTCTCTGTGTAACTCTTTGAAATAAATAAATAAATAAATCTTTAAAAATTTTAAAAATAAGGCCGGCGCCGCGGCTCACTAGGCTAATCCTCCGCCTTGTGGCGCCGGCACACCGGGTACTAGTCCCAGTCAGGGTGCCAGATTCTGTCCCGGTTGCCCCTCTTCCAGGCCAGCTCTCTGCTGTGGCCAGGGAGTGCAGTGGAGGATGGCCCAAGTGCTTGGGCCCTGCACCCCATGGGAGACCAGGAGAAGCACCTGGTTCTTGCCATCGGATCAGCGCAGTGAGCCGGCCGCAGCGCGCCAGCCATGGCAGCCATTGGAGGGTGAACCAATGGCAAAAAGGAAGACCTTTCTCTCTGTCTCTCTCTCTCTCACTCTCCACTCTGCCTGTCAAAAAAATTTTTTAAAATAAAAAACTTAATAGTCTCATGGTTTTCTAAAGTTCTGTGCTTTTCCTTCTCTTTTTTTAAATTAACACGATATCCTCCAGAAGCTAGTATTCTGTTTTGTTTTAAAGGTTTATTTATTTAATAGGCAGTATTACAGAGAGAGGGGAGGAGACAAGGAGAGAGAGAGAGAGGGAGGAAGTGGGAGAGAGAGAGAGAGACAGAGAGAGAGAATGAGAATATTCCATCCATTGGTTCACTCACCAATGGCTGCTATGTCCAGGACTGGGTCAAGCTGAAGCCAGGAGTCAGGATCTTCATGCAATTCTCCCACATGAGTGCACACTCTCAAGTACTTAGGGCATCTTTTGTTGCTTTTCCAGGTATATTAATAAGGAGTGATCAGAAGTAAACCAAGCCAGGACTAGAATCAGTGCCCAAATAGGATGCCAGCACTCCAGGCAGCAGTTTAACCTGCTAAGCCACATGCTACCTCTCCATTTTCCTTCTCTCTTTCCTGAAGATGAGAAAATATGTATTGATCTATTTTCAGTCTTAGTCTATTTTGTATTGTTACGAAACCGGTGTACAATGTGTAATTTATAAAGAAAAAGTGTATCTTGCAGTCATATGAGAAGTCAATGATCAAGAGGCCCCATCAGGAGAGGGCCATATTCCTGTAACTTAACTTGGCAGAATTCATTACATGGTGAGAGAGTGTAAGAGATAAAACTTATCACCTCAAGGTCCTTTTAAAATTGGTGTCAATCTATTCCTGAGGGTTGAAACTATTGTCTTGGGGATTTTTTTTAAGATTTTGTTTATTTGAGAGGTAGAGCTACAGACAGAGAGAGGGAGAGATAGAGAGAAAGATCTTCCATTTGATGGTTCACTCCTCAAATGGCAACAATGGCTGGAGCTTGGCCAGTCTGAACCTGGGAGCTAGGAGCTTCCTCCAGGTCTCCTATATCAATGTAGGGGTCAAAGCACTTGGGTCATTCTCCACTGCTTTCTCAGGTGGCAGAGAGCTAGATTGGAAGAGGATCAGCCAGAACATGAACTGGTAACATATGGGATGCTAGCACCACAGGCAGAGGCTCAGCCCACAGTGCCACAGCACCAGTCCCAGGTATTAGGTTTCCAATACATCATCTGGGATGATACATGTTAAAGTCAGACCATTTTAAAAATTATATTGCATTTTTATTACTATTCAAATTTATTTGGCCTACAAGTAGAATTTTTTATTGTAGTTATTCTATTTCACAGCTATTGAAATTAAATGTCAGTTTTTAATTTTTTTAATTTAAGGTAAACAGATTTCACATATTTCATATATACAGATTTAGGAACATAGTGATACTTCCCATCTTATCCTCTCTCCCACCCACACATTCTCACTCATCCTTTCTCTCTAATTCCCTGTCTTATTTTTCCTTAAATATCTATTCATTTTTTTATTTGAAAGGCAAAGTTACAAAGAGAAAGGAAGGAAGAGACAGAGAAAGATTTTCCATCCACTGGTTTAGTCCCCACATGGCTGCGATGGCTGGAGATGGGCTGGTCCAAAGCCAGGAGCCAGGAGCTTCTTCTAAGTTTCCCATGTGGTTGCAGGGGCTCAAGCCCCTGAGTGATCTGATCTTTCCCAGACACATTAGCAGTGAGCTGGATTGGAAGTGGAGCCTCTGGGACTGAAACTGGGCACAGTTCTCCCCACTACTCCACAGTGTCAGCCCTACTTCCTACACTGATCTACTTTCAGTGGACTTTTTACTCTTAAGATTCACCCTATACTTAGTAAAGAGTACAGCACTGTTGTTCAGCAGTAGAGACAAGGGCTTTAAAAAATCATAAACTCTCAAAATGTCAATTTCACTCTTATACATTCCATTTTTGCTGCTCTATTAGTTACCACAGATCAAGGAGAACATAAGGTGTTTGTCTTTTTGGGATTGGCTTATTTCACTAAATTTAATGGTTTTCAATTGTATTCATTTTGTTGCAAAACAAAGGATTTCATTATATTTTATAGCTGAGTAGTTGTTTATTATAAATACATATATAAGTATGTATATATATATATACATTTATATATATATATATATATATATATATATATATATATATACATTTTTTTTATCCAGTCATCAGTTGATGGACATCTAGGTTGAATCCATATCTTAGCTATTGTTAATTGAGCTCAATGAACATGAGGATACAGAAAGCTCCTTCATATGCCTATTTCTTTTTTTAAGATTTAAATATTTGAAATACAGAGTTACAGAGAGAGGTAGAGACAGAGAGAGAGGTCTTCTACCTGCTGGTTCGCTCCCCAGATGACTGCAATGGCCAGAGCTGCACTGATCTGAAGCCAGAAGCCAGGAGCTTCCTCCAGGTCTCCCATGTGGTGCAGGGGCCCAAGGACTTGGGACATCTTCCACTGCTATCCCAGGCTATAGCAGAGAGCTGGATCGGAAGAGGAGCAGGCAAGACTAGAACTGGTGCCCATATGGGATGCCAGCACTTCAGGCCAGGGCATTAACCTACTGCACCACAGCGCTGGCCCCTTATATGCCTATTTCATTTCACTTAGATTAATTCCCAGGATTAAGATTGCGGAGTCATATGGTATATCTACGTTCAAGTTTCTGAGGTGTCTCCATACGTCTTCCACAATAGCTGTGCTAGTTTATTTTCCCACCAATAGTGGATTAAGATGCCTTTTCCCCACATTCTGGCCAGCATTTGTTGATTGTTGATTTCTGTTTGAGAGCCACTCTGACAGGGGTGAGGTCAAACCTCACTGTGATTGTGATTTGTATTTCTCTGGTGACTAGGGATATTGAGCATTTTTCACTTGCCTGTGGTTTCTAAAATTTTCTCTTTTGATAAGTGCCTGTAGAGAAGCTCACATTGGTTGTCCAGAGAACCAGCTATATCCTGTGCCTTCTTATGCAGTCAGAGTTTCCACAGTCTCAGCACACAGGACTCCCACTGTCAATGGGTGCAGAGGATTTGATCCACCTTGCTAGACTGTCTCATTCACAGAGAGGCAGAGACATTCCCAGAGCCTCGACAGTTTGAGCACTGAGAGATTGTGGGGACCTCAGTAATATGTGGGTGCACAGACTCTAGTCAATTTGCCCAGCCAGACTCAAAGTCAATGGGAAACATGGAGTTTTCCTTCTGTTAGAATCTCTGGATCACACACATGCACAATAGCCACCAACCAAATGCTTCCAATTCTCCCCATCAGTTGCAAGTTGCATGCATTCAAGCTGCTGCCACTGGTACTGTTAGAAGATGGCATCTTGTCTCAG
This sequence comes from Lepus europaeus, assembly GCF_033115175.1. Lineage (NCBI taxonomy): Eukaryota > Metazoa > Chordata > Mammalia > Lagomorpha > Leporidae > Lepus > Lepus europaeus. The sequence continues at coordinate 8,938,637 of NW_026909276.1, read as the reverse complement.
CCAGGTGCTGAGCATGTGCACAAGAGCTTCTGAATCTTCTGTTTCTGTCCAAAATGGTGCCCACCTTCTCTCAACTGATTATTGGGCACCATTGTTTAGTGAATGTAGTGAGAGAAACATGCCCCCCTTGTTTTTTACTGGGTCAGTGGGTACACTTTCCCCCTCAGAGCTCCAGGCCAGACTCACGTCAAAGTCTCCCTATGTCTATATCACCAGTGGTATGGGTTGCTGCAGTCTGATCTCACCTCACTCTCCAAAGCTGGTGCTTTCTCCTCCTCTTGGCTGCTGGCATCCTGTTGTGTCTGTGTTCATGCTGCATGTCTGCATCTTCCACACAGATCCATGGCATTTCTCTCCTGTAGAATTTCCACCACAGTTTTCTCAAACTCTTCCTCAATAATGTGCTTCCAACATTTTTTGAAACTAGTTACCACTAGTATATGTGCTTCCCTATTCCACCATCTTGGAATCTTCCAACATGCATGCTTTTTATGGAATTTTAGGTATATAAAATCTGGAGATACTCTATTGAAAAATGCTAACATGGCATCCCAAGAGTATCCCTGTATTAAGAGGAACATAGTTAATATCATTGAATTATTTTTCAATTGTTCATTTGTTAGTGACACATGATCTTTCTTTGGAATTCTGTAATTTATTTGGATGAAAATTCTTAAAATTATGTTATCTTTACTAACTTTATTTCTTTTTACAAAATCAGTAGCAAATGAATGTCTTCATGAAACCAAGTTGTGTTTAATCTTTACCAATTAATAAATTGTGAGTGCCCTTTCAAGAATGTCTTTCCAAAAACATTGTGAGGTGGAGAGCGGCAAGATGGCGGAATAGGAAGGGAGCACACTGATAGTCCGGGAAAGGACAGCTTAATAAAAGTGGAGATACTGCAGGTTCAATGAAGTGTAGGGGAAAAAACAGCAGAGGAAACTCTTCCAGAACTAGTGATTCACAGTGGACCTGCGTGGAGAGCGTGGGAGCCCAAGTTCGGGACACCAGCGGCAGAATCAATGCACCAGCGCTGGAACACGAGGTGAGCCGAACCTCAATAGCTTGAGACACTGGCGGGCAAGCAGAAAGAGGAGACTAGAGGGAACGAGGCTTGAAACTCCGTGGGGAAAAGTTCACCAGGCTAACTAGAAGAGAGAGAGAGAGGAAAAAAAAAGTGACCAATATGGACACGAGTTTCTCTCATCTTGCTAATGCCTGGTCCCCATGACAGTCTGGTTTATGTAATCTCTGAACTGCAATTCTTCCTGTTCCTTCATGGGTCTGAAGACTCATTTCCTCCTTGAATGACTTTACATCCCTGTCGTCTGCTGAGAGTTGGGACAATATTGGATTGCTGGTGGAACCAAGCCCACCAAAAACTATAAATACATTCTTCCTGACCAATGACTTGACTGAGAAGGTGATGGAGGAGGCTCTGCATAAGAAGGCAGGTCTCATCTTTTCCTACATTCCACTTTTTTTCCTACACATAAAGCATATTACCTGGATGTCCTGAAAGGAGCACCTGGTGTTCTGGGCTTTGGAGATCACAGTTGGCATCTACTCTCTTCACACAGCCTATGATGCTGCACCCCAGGGATTGAAAAAGTGGTTTTCCAAAGGGCTTAGAGCCTGCACATCGAGGCATATATATCCTTCCAAAACTCATGGCTATCCTATAGAGGGTACCACTGAGTACAATTCAACATTAAGCATACCCAAGATATGGATAAAGTTGTGTCTGCAGTGAGAGAAGTTGAAGGTGTTCCTGTCACTTCTTTTTCTGCTAGGATTGATGAAGAGAAAAATAAGGATCAGCCTGGATTGTACAGAGAAGACTTTGATACAGGTGGTGGCTCAGCTCTCTCAAAACAGATAACTTTACCAGAGAACTGAAATTCTTTCACAGCAGAAGCCTTTGCTCTACATACTGGAATGGGTCAATCATGCACCCTGGATGAATCTGTTGCCCTGGCAACCATGATTGAGTGAATCAAAAGACACCTCAAACTAATTCATATTTACTTAGTAGCTCTTGGGGTAGGAAGGACCTTAGCATCATGAGTCAAAGCGTTGGCCCTGTGTGCTGGTTCTGAGAGCAGGGTGTGGAAGCAGACCTGTACCTCAACAGGTGGAATGTCCCATTATGATGGTCTGGATGCTACTTCCTAAGGAATAAATGCCATCCTCTTTGAACACAGTAATACTGAATGAGGCTTTCCTACTGACCTTTGTGATATTCTGGGTGCCCACTTGGAGAATAAGATCAATATTATCCTGTCAGAGACGGACAGGGATCTTCTTTGTGTGGTATAAGGCATACAGAAACATCAAGATGATACAACCTAGAGATTGCATCTCCACTCATGTGGATGTGTAACATAAGTCAGTGGAGTCGACATATCATTCTGGAAGAGTATCTTAAGATGCATGAGGATGCTTCAAAAAGTTCATGGACATGTTTATTTTGAGAAAACTGCATACATTAAAAAATTCACAAAATAAATAACTTTTAACTCCATTTTCTGCAAACCTTTTGAACTGCCCTTATATTATCTTTTCTAGTTTATCTGGTTCAACAAATGTTTTATTGTTCATAAGGAAATAACTGAACTACCATAATGAAAAACAAATATTAAGAAAGATCAACTAAAATCAGTTGACTAAAGATTCTTGGGAAGTAACCAAGTAATTCTCTCCTTAGTTTAATTATAGTTGGGATATGTTAACGTAGATGTCTCTGCCATTGGTTAGTTTTAAAATGTCCTTTAAAACTTGGAATTGAACACCTATTTTTAGGCAGTAGCCAGTTTGGGATGATATGGTCTGTCTCTGTGTCCATGTTCTGTAGATCCACCTAAATTCCAGTCTTTCACCTCAGTTTTAGAATCAACATGAGATTTATTAGGAGGAATTTTTAAAAATATGATTGGTATTCATATTACTATGTCTTTATTGCTTTTCATTTTATAAAAATAAACCAAATTATAACATTAGTCCAAGCCCTAATCCTTACCTTGGCCCTAGCCCTAGCCTTAGTCTTAGTCCTAGCCCTAACCCTAAACCTAATCCTAGATCTAAACCAATTCTGAAGCCTAATACTAGGTCTATCCCTAGACAAAGCATTAACCCTAAACTTGGCCCTCATCTTAACCATAACCTTACCTTAATTCTATACTTAGCCAAAATCCTAACTGTATCCTAACATGGTGCTTTAACCCAATCTAAACTCTAATCCTATCCCTAAAGTTAGCCTTAATAACTCAAGCATTAACCTTAATCCTAATATGAGCCCCACCTCTAACCGTAACACTAATACCAAAACTTAAACCTAACCCTGCCTTAACCCTAACCCTAACCCTGGCCTAAAACCTATCCATAGTCCTAACTTTAACTATCACACTAGCTCTAACCATAGTCCTAACTCTGGCTCTAACTCTAAAATTTACCATAGTACTAAATATAACCCTAATCTTAAACTAATTTTAAATCTCACCCCAACACTAATCCTATCTTTCTGCTTGGCCTAACCATAAAACAAACTAGCATTCAGTGTGAACTTAAACATAGTCCTGAAGCTAACTTTAATGCTATATCTAACACTAGCCTTAAACTAACCATCATGCTAACCAAAGACTAAGCCTCATCCTAGTGATGATGACCCTAACTTCAACTACAACTTTATATTATATATAACCAGAGCTCTCTCTATATATTATATATAGATATATAACCATATACATTTATAACCATATATATATTGTATATATTATATATATAATGTATATAAAACCACAGCTCTAACTCTATCCCTAGCCCTACACCTAAACTTATCCCTAATCCTAGCTCTATCCCTAGGCCTAACAATAGTCAACCCTATCTATAACTGTAATCACAAATCTAATCCTAAATATAACACTAGTCCTAGACCTAATCCTTATTCTAACCCTAAAGCTAAACATAACTCTATGTCTAGCCCTAACCCTAAGCCTAGCCCTAACCATAACCCTAACAATGGCTTTTAATCTAACCCAGACCTAAGCCTAAACTTAACAGAACCCTAATCCTAAAACTAGCCCTGACTCTTGCCATAAGCCTAATACTAGCACCGACACTAAACATAAACCTAACTCTAAATCTTACCCTAACCCCAACTCTAACAATAGCCTTAATAATAACGTTCATTCTAAACCTTAACACCAGTCCTAACTCTCATCCTAGTCCTAATAATAACCCTAATACTTATCCTATATCTAGCCCTACACTTACTTCTAACCCTAAATGACAGAATTTGCATTCACATGAACTGTGAGGATTTATATACACTTGAGTAACTGAAATGGTCAGAGAAACAGAAAGAGAGCCCAAGCCCTTTTGTGTTTGAATGGTGCCATCATTAGTCACCAATTCTGAAAACACCCCATTTTCAAGCAAATTGTTGTTAAAGTTCTAGGTGTCACTGTGGTGATACATATGGGGAGGCTTGTGGTTTAGGATGAGGAAAAACTGCAACTTGGCAAAAAAAATTCAGAAAACATCAGTTATTGAAGGCATAGAATGGCCGGCGCCGTGGTTTAATAGGCTAATCCTCCGCCTTGCGGCGCCGGCACACCGGGTTCTAGTCCTGGTCGGGGCACCGGATTCTATCCCGGTTGCCCCTCTTCCAGGCCAGCTCTCTGCTATGGCCCGGGAAGGCAGTGGAGGATGGCCCAAGTGCTTGGGCCCTGCACCCACATGGGAGACAAGGAGAAGCATCTGGCTCCTGCCTTTGGATCAGCGCAGCGCGCCGGCCACAGCAGCCATTGGAGGGTGAACCAATGGCAAAGGAAGACCTTTCTCTCTGTCTCTCTCAGTCTCACTATCCACTCCGCCTGTCAAAAAAAAAAAAGACTAATAGAGACTTTATGAGTAACTGCAATGGATTGGCCCTCTAGTCCTAGTATAAAATTTGTAACAGGAGGAAAGCAAACAAAATGCTGAAAATGTATCATTTGAAACATAGTAAGTGAAAAAATAAATATAGAAGGCAGATCAAATGAATTTTATTGTCTACAGATAAAAAAAATGAGCTGAATGCCAACAGTGGCTGTGTTCTATGATGAAAGATAATATCTGAGTAGTACTTGTGGAAATAAACTGCATCCTCTCAGGAAGGCCTGGAAAAGTGATGTTCACAGTCAAGCATTTAGATGTAATGGGTAAAACACTCCACAGAAAAAGAAAACCTTGAATTTGATCCCAAGTCCAGCTCTAAATAACTCTTCAAACCACAAAAGAGAAAACAGGCATTTTGCATTTTTCCCCATCAGAATAGCAGAAAAATATGCAGTCATGGGAACAGAGAGGAAAGGGAGGACTGAGAAACAGTGAGCAAACCTAAATCTGTTTGTGATTTAATGGTGCTGTGATTTTGCACCTGTTCTCAAAACTGCCCATTTTAAAATAACTTTATCTTTTTATCTTCTTGTGGTGCATTGGCTTTGGGAAGTGGGTTGGCATGGGGACACAGTCACCTTGTGGGCTGCCTTAGATGCTAGAACTGAAGGCATCAAGATCGGCAATGGGGTCCAGCTCTGAGATTAGACCCGAGAACCCTGGGGCTGGCTGAGGTATCTCAGCTTCCAAGCAGGTCCTGGAGGCTGGGGGTGCCTCATCTTGCCAGGCTCTGCTAGATTTCCCCAGGTGCCAAAGTCTGTGCTGTAGGACAGGGTGCTGATGCTTCCCTGCCCCCATTCCTGGCCTTCTCCTACCACTTGCCTCATAGCAAGCAGCGCTGGTTTCTTTAGTGAATTCACTATTGTGTACATGGCGGTTTAATTTTCTGACTTTGTGTTGACTCTGAAACCAGATGCTGTGGAATTATATGGACTTATTATATTTATCCAGAGTAACTGAAATGCTGTTTGTAAAAATTCACCTGAGTATTTATTTTAAATACATAATTCAAGGTTTAGATGGTTACATTTTTAGATGCTTAATTTTGGTAGAAACCACAATATTTTGACAAAACTATTTGTAGAAATTTCTTTCAACCATGAATTCATATAATATAAAATGTGTGTTGTGTTGATGTTATCATTTGCTGCTGACACTGTAAGTTCATGAAAACTGAGGAACTCAATAGCAAAACCTGCCCAATTCAGTAAGAGGTGGAGCTCACTTGTGCTTTTCATTCCTTCCCAGCAGATGTCTCCCAGACTTGTTTCCATTAAGTAAAAGATTCTTTTTTTGCTATGTTTTATGTTTTCAGGTGGGAATGCTGCTTTCATTTTATAACCATAATGCTCTTCACAAGGGCCAGTAATGGGAGGATTGAATAAATGCTGAGATCCCTTTCAATGCCAGCTCAGTAAAGTAGAATAAACAGGAAATCAGATGTCATTTAAGGGATTTTTTTCCTAAATGTACAAGGTTTTATATATATAATATATGTTATTATATTTATACAATTATATATTATATTATATTCATTTGTTATTAATATATTATATAATATTTATTTTATTATATATATACATATATATAATAAAAGAACAAGCACTTGCCAAAAACAAATACAGTGCCAATCTTAAGTGATTTGGAGTGCTAGTTTATTGTGTTTTATAACTCAGCATATCAACTATATTCTTTTGTATGCATCAATATTACATAAGAATATAAAATAGTCTTTACAAAAGAGAAGTAAATATAAGAAAAGTAAATATTACTAATATGTAGCAGTACATATTTATTATTTGCAAATGGTTCAAAGATTACAAGGCCCATTTTTTATGATTAAACTTTTATTTAATGAATATAAATTTCCAAAGTACAGCTTATGGGTTATAATGGCTTCCCCCCTCCCAAAACTTCCCTCCCACCCACAACCCTCCCCTTTCCTGCTCCCTCTCCCCTTCCAATCACATCAAGATTCATTTTCAATTCTCTTTATAAACAGAAGATCAGTTTAGTATATATTAGGTAAAGATTTCAACAGTTTCCCCCCATATAGCAACACAAAGTGAAAAAAAAATACTGTTGGAGTACTAGTTATAGCATTAAATAACAGTGTACAGCACATTAAAGACAGAGATCCTACATGATATTTTTTAAAAATTAATTAATTTTCTATGCCATTTCCAATTTAACACCAGGTTTTTTTTTTCATTTCCAATTATCTTTATATACAGAAGCTCGATTCAGTATATAATTAGTAAAGATCTCATCAGTTTGTACCCACGCAGAAACACAAAGTGTAAAAATACTGTTTCAGTACTAGTTATAGCATCACTGCACATTAGACAACATATTAAGGACAAATCCCACATGGGATGTAAGTACACAGTGACTTCTGTTGCTGACTTAACAATTTGACACTCCTGTTCATGGCATCAGTAATCTCCCTAGGCTCTAGTCATGAGTTGTCAGGGCTATGGAAGCCTTCAGAGTGGGCTGACTTTGATCTAGTTCCGATAGGGTCACAGTCAAAGTGGAAGTTCTCTCCTCCCTTCAGAGAAAGGTACCTCCTTCTTTGATTACAAGGCCCATTATTAATAAGATAACAATACATGTGAATTATGACTTAGCAACATAGAGTGTATAGGAAGTTACATATTTATATTAAAAATACACGTGCAAATACATACCAGTCTCTCTCAAGTGCTCACCATACACTGCTTCAGAAGCAGGAGGCATGGAGCTGTAGCAGTTTGAGTATACAGAACATACTGAAATCTCTCAAGCATAAAAACTGTACCTAAATTGCCATAATATTTTCTTTCTTCAAGTGTTTGGGTCTGAACTCAAAGAAAATAATGAACACCAATGATTTTCATTCTATGAAAATATAAACAGTTTAACAGTTGTAAAAATCTTGAAGAATATGGAGTTTATGAGAATGAGAAATGCATTTCATAAAAAAGGCCATAGTGGATCTATTTCTTTGGGGCTGTATATTTTTTAATTTAAGATCTCTGTCTCTTTTTCTTCCCCCTCCCTCTTTGTAACTCTGCCTTTCGATTAAGTAAACCAATCTTTAAAAACAGTGCTGTACACTCTTATTTAATGCTATAACTAGTACTCCAACAGTATTTTTTTCACTTTGTGTTGCTATATGGGGGCATATAAGCTGTACTTTGGAAATTTATATTCATTAAATAAAAGTTTAATAAAAAAACAGATGGACAGATGTGGCTGCACATACCCAAAAGAATAGATACACAAAGGGAGAATGTTGGATACATGTAGTCTCCAAGTGCAGGATTAGAATGATACTGAACAATCAGTGGTAGGATGACAGCTGCACTGCAGTTATTTTCAGATCAGTGGCAACCCTCAATTCCACAATCCAACTTGCAAAAGTTGGAATTTAGAATTCTCTTTTCCCACTCAAGGATTACCTGAGCCACACATACTGAAAAGGAACTAAGAAGGAGGATCTTCAAGCACATATAGTCATCATTCAATTTCAAAGTCAGAGCTTCAAATGCTAAGGTTAGTCTGAAAGATACCAGGCCCTTTTAGCTTCTTAGGGAACACACACTATATTTTTATTTTTTAACAAATCTTTTATTTAATAAATATAAATTTCATAGGTACAACTTTTGGAATATAGCAATTCTTCCTCCCATACCCACCCTCCCAACTCCGGGTCATCCTACCTCCTACTGCCTCTCCTATCCCATTCATCATTAAGATTAATTTTTAATTATCTTTATATACAAAAGATCAACTCTATACTAAGTAAAGATTTTAACAGTTTGCACCCACACAGACACACAAAGCACAAAGTAATGTTTGAAGACAAGTTTTACTATTAAGTCTCATAGTACAATTCATTAAGAACAGAGGTTCTACATGTGGAGCAAGTGCACAGTGACTCCTGTTGTTGATTGAACAATTGAAACTTTTTTTAACTTTTATTTAATGAATATAAATTTTCAAAGTGCAGCTTATGGACTACAATGGCTTCCACCCCCCCATAGCTTCCCCCCCCCACAACCCTCCCCTTTCCCGCTTCCTCTCCCCTTCCATTCACATCAAGATTCATTTTCAATTCTCATTATATACAAAAGATCAGTTTAGCATATATTAAGTAAAGATTTCAACAGTTTGCAATCACATAGAAACACAGAGAGAAAAATACTGTTTGAGTACTAGTTATAGCATTAAATCACAATGTACAGCAGATTCGGAAGAGATCCTGCATGAGGAGTAAGTGCACAGTGACTCCTGTTGTTGACTTAACAAATTGACACTTTTGTTTATGGCATCAGTAATCACCCTAGGCTCTTATCACGAGTTGCCAAGGCTATGGAAGCCTTTTGAGTTCACCAACTCTGATCATATTTAGACAAGGTCATAGGCAAAGTGAAAGTTCTGTCCTCCCTTCACAGAAAGGTACCTCCTTCCTTGATGACCTGTTCTTTCCACTATGCTCTCACTCGCAGAGATTTTTCATTTAGGTCATTTTTTTTTTTTGCCAGAGTGTCTTGGCTTTCCATGCCTGAAATACTCTCATGGGCTTTTTAGCCAGATCTGCATGCCTTAAGGGCTGATTCTGAGGCCAGAGTGCTGTTTAGGACATCTGCCACTCTAAGAGTCTGCTGTGTATCTCGCTTCCCATGTTGGATCATTCCCTCCCTTTTTTATTCTATCCATTAGTATTTGCAGCCACTAGTCTTGTTTATGTGATCCCTTTGGCTCTTAGTCCTATCATTATGATCAATTGTGAACAGAAATTGATCACTTGGACTAGTGAGATGGCATTGGTACATGCCACCTTGAAGGGATTGAATTGGAATCCCCTGGTATGTTTCTAACTCTACGGTTTGGGGCAAGTCAGCTTGAGCATGTCCCAAATTGCACATCTCTTCCCTCTCTTATTCCCACTCTTATATTTAACAGTGATCACTTTTCAGTTAAGTTTCAACACTTAATAATAACTGTGTATTGATTACAGTATTCAACCAAAAGTACTAAGTAGAACAAACAAAAATACTAAGAGGGATAACGTATTAAATTGTTCATCAACAGTTAGTACAAGGGCTGATCAAGTCACTGTTTCTCAAAGTGTTCATTTCACTTTAACAGGTTTCCTTTTGGTGCTTGATTAGTTGTCAATGATCAGGGAGAACATATGATATTTCTCCCTTTGGGACTGGCTTTTTCACTCAGCATAATGCATTCCAAATTCCTAACAGGGATCATTTTTCAGTTAAAATTTAAACACCTAAGAATAATTGTGTGTTTATTACAAAGTTCAACCACTAGTACTAGAACAAAAAATACTAAAATGGATAAAGTATTACATTGTACATCAACAGTCAGGACAAGAGCTGATCAAGTCACTGTTTCTCATAGTGTCCATTTCACTTCAACATGTTTCCACTTTGGTGCTCAGTTAGTTATCGCTGATCAGGGAAAACATATGATATTTGTCCCTTTGGGACTGGCTTAATTCACTAAGCATGATGTTTTCCAGATTCCTCCATCATGTTGCAAATGACTGGGTTTCATTTTTTTTGAATGATGTATAGTATTCTATAGAGTACATGTACCATAATTTCTTTATCCAGTCTACTGTTGATGGGCATTTGGGTTGGTTCCAGGTCTTAGCTATTGTGAATTGAGCTGCAATGAACATTAATGTGCAGACCCCTTTTTTGTTTTCCAATTAATTTCCTTTGGGTAAATTTCAAGAAGTGGTATGTCTGGGTTGTATGGCAGGGTTATGTTCAGGTTTCTGAGGAATCTCCAGACAGACTTCCATAGTGGCTTAATCAGTTTGCATTCCCACCATCAGTGGGTTAGTGTCCCTTTTCACCACATCCTCTCCAGCATCTGTTGTGGGTAGTTTTCTGAATGTGTGCCATTCTCAATGGGGTGAGGTGGAACCTCATTGTGGTTTTGATTTGCATTTCTCTGATTGCTAGTGATCTTGAACATTTTTTCATGTATCTGTTGGCCATTTGGATTTCCTCTTTTGAAAAATGTCTATTGAGCTCCTTGGCCCATCTCTTAAGTGGGTTGTTTGTTTTGATGTTGTGGAGTTTCTTGATTTCTTTATAGATTCTGGTTATCAACCCTTTATCTGTAGCATAGTTTGCAAATATTTTTTCCCATTCTGTCAGTTGCCTCTTCACTTTCCTGACTGTTTCTTTTGAAGTACAGAAACTTCTCAATTTGATGCAATCCCAAATGTTAATTTTGGCTTTGACTGCCTGTGCTCCTGGGGTCTTTTCCAAGAATCTTTGGCAGTACCTATATCTTGCAGGGTTTCTCCAATTCTCTCTAATAATTTCATAGTGTTGGGTCATAGATTTAAGTCTTTAATCCATGTTGAGTGGATTTTTGTGTAAAGTGAAAGGTATGGGTCTTGCTTCATGATTCTGCACATGGAAATCCAATTTTCCCAGCACCACTTATTGAATAGACTGTCCTTACTCCAGGTATTGGTTTTGGATCTTTGATCAAATATAAGTTGGCTGTCGGTGTTTGGATTGATTTCTGGTGTTTCTATTCTGTTCCATTGGTCTATCCATCTGTTTCTGTACCAGTACCTTGCTGTTTTGATAACTACTGCCCTGTAGTATGTCTTCAAATCTGGTATTGTGATGCCTCCGGCTTTGTTTTTGTTGTACAAGATTGCTTTAGCTATTCGAGGTCTTCTGTGTCTCCATATGAATTTCAGCATCATTTTTTGCAGATCTGAGAAGAATGTCTTTGGTATCTGGATTGGTATTGCATTGAATCTGTAAATTGCTTTTGTGAGAATGGACATTTTGATGATATTGATTCTTCGAATCCATGAGCATGGACATTTTTTCCATTTTTTGGTATCCTCTTCTATTTCTTTCATTAAGGTTTTGTAATTTTCATCATAGAGATCTTTAACATCCTTGGTTAAGTTGATTCCAAGGTAGTTGATTTTTTTTGTAGCTATTGTGAATGGGATTGATCTTACTTCTTCCTCAGCCGTGGCATTGCCTGTGTATACAAAGGCTGTTGATTTTTGTGCGTTGATTTTATATCCTGCTACTTTGCCAAACTCTTCGATGAGTTCCAATAGTCTCTTAGTGGAGTTCTTTGGGTCCCCTAAATAAAGAATCATATCATCTGCAAAGAGGGATAGTTTGAGTTCTTCCTTCCCAATTTGTATCCCTTTAATTTCTTTTTCATATGGTTTTTTTTTCTTCTTCAGTCTGTTAATGTGGTGTATCACGTTGATTGTTTTGTGAACATTGAACCATCCCTGCATACCAGGGATAAATCCCACTTGGTCTGGGTGGATGATCTTTCTGATGTGTTGTTGCATTCTATTGGCCAGAATTTTATTGAGTATTTTTGCATCTATGTTCGTCACGGATATTGGTCTGTAATTCTCTTTCAGTGCTGCATCTTTTTATGGCTTAGGAATTAAGGTGATGCTGGCTTCATAGAAAGAATTTGGGAGGATTCCCTCTTTTTTGATTGTTCTGAATAGTTTGTGAAGAATTGGAGTTAGTTCTTCTCTAAATGTCTGGTAGAACTCAGCAGTGAATCCATCTGGTCCTGGGCTTTTCTTTGTTGGGAGGGCCTTTATTACTGTTTCAATTTCTGTGTCAGTTATGGGTCTGTTTAGGTTTTCTATGTCTTCCTGGCTCACTTTAGGTAGGTTGTATGTGTCCAGGAATCTATCCATTTCTGATAGATTTCCCTGTTTGCTGGCATACAAGTCCTTGTAGCAATTTCTGATGATTCTTTTTATTTCTGTGGTGTCTGTTGTTATATTTCTTTTTCATCTCTGATTGTATTGATTTGGATCTTTTCTCTTCTTTTTTTAGTTAGTTGGGCCAGTGGGGTGTCAGTTTTGTTTATTTTTTCAAAAAAAACAGCTCCTCGTTTGGCTGATTATTTGTATTTTTTTTTTTGGATTCAATCCTGTTGATTTCTTCTCTGATTTTTTTTAACTTTTATTTAATGAATATAAATTTCCAATGTACAGCTTATGTGTTACAATGGCTTCCCCCTTCCCATAACTTCCCTCCCACCCACAACCCTCCCCTTTCCCGCTTCTTCTCTGATTTTAATTATTTCTCTTCTCCTACTAGAATTGGGTCTGGTTTGCTGCATATTTTCTAGATTCTTGAGATGAATTGAAAGCTCATCTATTTAGTACCTTTCCAATTTCTTGATGTAGGCACCTATTGATATAAACTTTCCTCTTAACACTGCTTTTGTTGTATCCCATAGGTTTTGGTATGTTGTGCTGTTATCCTCATTTACTTCCAGAAAATTTTTGATTTCTCTTTTAATTTCTTCTATGACCCATAGTTCATTCAGGAGCATGTTGTTCCATCTCCATGTGTTTGCACGTGCTCTAGGGATTCCCGAGTTGCTAATTTCCAACTTCATTCCTTTATTGTCTGAGAAGCTGCATTGTGTTATTCTAATTCTTTTGAATTTGCTGAGACTTGCTTTATGGCATAGTGTGTGGTCAATTCTAGAGAAGGTTCCATGTACTTCTGAGAAGAATGTAAAGTCCTTAGATATAGGATGAAATGTTCTGTAGATATCTGTTAGATCCATTTGGGCTATAGTGTCATTTAAATCTACTGTCTCCTTGTTGATCTTCTGCCCTGTTGATCTATTTCCAAGAGTGGAGTACTGAGGTCTCCAAGTACTATTGTATTGGGGTCTAAGTCTCCCTTTAGGTCCCTTAACAAATCGTTTAAATAAACTGGTGCCCTGTAATTAGGTGCATATACATTGATAATAGTTATATCTTCCTGTTGAGTGGATCCGTTAATCATTAAATAGTGCCGCTCTTTGTCTCTCCTAACAGATTTTGTGGTAAAGTTTATGTTGTCCGATATTAAGATGGCTACGCCCGCTCTCTTTTCATTTCTGTTGGCATGGTATATATATTTTCCAGCCTTTCACTTTCAGTGTGTATGCATCTTTGTTGGGAAGATGTGTTTCTTGTAAACAGCAAATAGTTGGGTTTTGTTCCTTAACCCAATCAGCCAATCGGTGTCTTTTAACTGGACAGTTCAAGCCATTAACATTCAATGTGACTATTGAGAAGGAGTAACTTTGCCCTGCCATTTGCCAAAGATATTTTCTAATACATGCTTTGAGAATCCTGTGATTTTTTTTGCTGTGAGGTTTCCTTCCTTTACCTTCTTTCATATTGATGACTGTGTTTCTGTGTTTCTGTGTGTAACACATCTTTAAGCATCTTTTGCTGGACTGGATGAGTTGAGACAAATTCTTTCAATTTCTGTTTGCTGTGAAAGGTCTTTATTTCACCTTCATTCACAAATGAGAGCTTTGAAGGATATTATATTCTGGGCTGGCAGTTTTTCTCTCTTAGTACCTGGGCTATATCTCGCCATTCCCTTCTAGCTTGTAGGGTTTCTGATGAGAAGTCAGCTGTGAGTCTAATTGGAGATCCACTGAGAGTAATCTGACATTTCTCTCTTGCACATTTTAGAATCTTTTCTTTATGTTTCACTGTAGTGAGTTTAATTATGATGTGTCCTGGTGAGGATCTCTTTCGGTCATGTTTATTAGGGGTTCTATAAGCTTCCTGTACTAAGATGTCTCTGTCCTTCTCCAAACCTGGAAAATTTTCTGCTAGTATCTCACTAAAAAGGCCTTCTAATACTTTCTCCCTCTCCATGCCTTCAGGAACTCCTAGAACCTGAATGTTAGGTTTTTTAATAGTATCCTCTAGATTCCCGACAGTATTTTTTAGATTTCTAATTTCCTCTTCTTTTCTTTGATTTGACTTTTTCCTTTCCTTTTCTCTGTCTTCTAAGTCTGATATTCTCTCTTCTGCTTTGCCCATTCTTTTTTAAGGCTCTCTAATGTGTTTTTCATTTGATCTATTGAATTCTTCATTTCATTATGATTTCTTGTCACTTTCACAGTTTCATGTTCTACTAGTTGTTTCATTTCATTTTGATTCCTCCTTAATATTTCATTTTTGCGCAAGAGATTTTCTATCTTGTCCATTAAGGATTTCTGTAGTTCAAGAATTTGTTTTTGAGAACTTCTTAATGTTCTTATCAATTTTTTGAGATCCGCTTCTTGCATTTCCTCTATATCTTCATCTTCATAATCTTGAATTGGGGTGTCTTTTTCATTTGGAGGCGTCATAGTGTCTTCTTTGTTCTTGTTACCTCAGTTTCTGCATTTGTTGTTTATCATATTGGAGATATTCTTTGGTTTCTTTGCTGTGGTGTTTTTTTCTCATTATACTATGACTCTAGATTAAGTGGACTGTCTGCTTTTGATAGATCCTTAGAGGCTGTGATGGGAGTGGCCAGAGAGCTCTGTTTGGTTCTTCAGGGTTAAGGCTGTGCCAAAGGTGACTCACCTAGATTGTTCTCTTGCTGGCTCTCTCTCTCTCTCTTCTCTCTCTCTCTCTCTCTCTCTCTTGACTCAGTTGAGAAGTAATTCCACACAGCTGAGTGGAATTGAGGGTAGTTGATGTATGAAATCTGACCCCTATGGGTATTCATCTGCTCTACCCCTGGGACCACACAAAGAGTTTATGCAGCCCTCAGTGTGGTCTCAAATTTCTCAGCATTCTCTCACCAGGTTGCCCAGGTTACCGAGTTTGTGTACATGCTGAGTTCTCTCACCCCCCCCCCCTCAGATTTTCACAGTCTCAGTTTGTTAGCTCCACACTTTCATTAGGCCTTAACCTCCTGTTATTTCTTCTCACCAGAGTCAGGTTTTTCTGCTTGGCTAATGGTGGGTGCCACTTTACATATGCAAAATGGCACCTGCTCTTTGTCTTTCTCGGCTTTGTAAGGTGAATGGTGAGAGAGGCTAGTGTCCATGCCGGTTCCCCTTATTTATTCATTTTTTTCTCTCCTCCAGACAGCCTGCTGAACTTTCCCCAGTGTGGCTTCAGGCCTAATTCCCTGTAGGCTCTTTTTGCCTTTCCCCACCAATGTCTCGGCTTACCGTGTTTTTTGTCTCACCTCCCCTTCCAGCGCTGGCATGCAGACTCTGTGGCTTGGCTCCCACGGCTCGGCTTCCACATGGTGGGTGACCTTGCTCTCCCTGTAGGTCCTCTGTGTCACATCCACTAGATCTGGAAGAGTTTCCTCTGCAATTTTTTTCCTGAGCCTTTTCCTCAGGCTATAGTAACTCCACTTTTATTAAACTATCTTTTCCCGGACTATTGGTGTGTGCCTTCACTATTCCGCCATCTTGGCTCCGCCTCCCAATTGACACTCTTATTTATGATGTCAGTGATCACCTGGGGCTCTTGTTAGGAGCTGCCAAGGCTATGGAAGCATTTTGAGTCCACAAACTCCGTCAGTATTGAGACAAGGCCATAAGCAAAGTGGAAGTTCTCTCCTCCCTTAAGAGAAAAGTACATCCTTCTTTGATGGCCCCTCACTCACAGAGGTTCTTTATGTAGATCATTTTTTTGCCACAGTGTCTTTGCTTTCCATGCCTGAAATGCTCTCATTGCGTTTTCAGCAGCTCTATGTTTTTAAGAATTATAATTCTCAGGGCCAGCACTGTGGCGCAGTGGGTTAATGCCCTGGCCTGAAGCGCTGGCATCCCATATGGGTGCCAATTCAGGTCTCGGCTGCTCCACTTCCAATCCAGCTCTCTGCTGTGGCCTGGGAAAGCAGTAGAAGATGGCCCAAGTCCTTGGGCCTCTATACCCATTGGCAGACCAGAGGAAGCTCCTGGCTCCTGGCTTCAGATCGGCACAGCTCCAGCTGCAGTGGCCATCTAGGGAGTGTACCAGTGGACAGAAGACCTATCTCTCTGTTTCTCCTTCTCACTGTCTGTAACTCTAACTCTCAAATAAATAAAATCTTTTAAAAATGAATTATTATTCTCTATACAAAGCTGCAAGTAAAGCTAGAACAAGCCTGTAACAACATCTGAGAACATTTGTACTATGAGGTTCCTGAGTTAAAGGGATTTAAGTAAATAGATGTGGTTGATTTCCAATGAATCTTTATTTACAAAAAGAGGTGAATCTTTTTTTTTTCAGAATATCTTGCATGCATGTTATTACCCATTTTACAGATACCAATGTGTGCCACCCCACATTTTTCAAGTGGAACTTCAAATAAAACTTTCAAATCTTTAATTACAAAATAAGGTTTCTTTCTACTTTTTTTCTTTTATTTTGTAAGTAATTCAAAATTTAAATATGATTAAGAAATTTTATATTTGACTAGGGTAGAATTACCAAGTCTTTAAGATTTTCAAACATTTTATGGTATCTATAAATCTAAGCAAGATGATAAATAGTATACATTATACATATTTGGGAATTTTGAAGAAGTCATTTTATTCTTTAGCTTTAGATGTGTATCATTTAGTACCTTGATCTGTCTTTTACTGCTATATATTCATTTCATAGTTTAAAAGCTTTGAAGTATTGCCAATATAATTTCTAACCATTATTTAAGGATTAGAAAACTCAGATAAAGTAAAATTAGATTGTGTATGATTATGTCACTCAGCAATGATGACTGTGAAAGGACTCTTTACACATTGTCTCAAATATCCTTTTCCTTTACTCCTTAACTCATTCCAGTAATTTCCACTCCCCTGACCATTCACAATTTGTTCTCTCAAGGTTGACAGTTACTTTTATAAAATTAGAGGTCATTTCTTCAATGTCATTTAATATAACCTGCCAGTAGTATTGTTCTCAACAGAAAACTCTTCTCCAAAATAGCTTCCTCATTTGTCTTCCAAAATATTTGCATCTAGGGAGTTATTTTAGCTCATTTGTCAAATGTTATTTGTTTGTCAATGTATGTGTTCATTTCTGGTGTTTCTATTCTGTCCCATTTGTTTACATGTCTATTTTTGTTCCAGTACTAGGCTGTTTTGATTACAGCAGACCACGATTATGTCTTGGAATCTGGTATTCTGATGCCTACAGCTTCGTTTCTGCTTAAAATTGAGTAATTGGGGTCTTGTTTTTTTCCATATGAACTTTAAAATCAGTTTTTTCTATAATTGTGAAGAATGTCCTTGATATTTTGATTTGATTGCTTTGACTCTATCAATTACTTGGGGTAGTATGGACATTTTGATGATATTACTTTTTCCAATCTATGAACATGAGAGATTTTTCCCATTTTTATGTCTTTTGTTTCTTTAATTAAGGATTTGTAATTTTCAGTGTAGAGATCTTTCACATTCTTGATTAAATTTAACCCAAGGATTTTTTTTTTTTTTTGCTACTGTGAATGGGCCTAATCTTACAGTTCTTTCTCAGGCAGAGAATTGTTCATGTATAAGAAAGACACTGGTTTTTTGTGTGTTGATTTTACATCCTGAAAATTTTCTTAATTCTATTATGAGTTCTAATAGTCTCTTAGTGGAGTCTTTTGGTTCCTGTATATAAAGGATTATATTATCTGCAAACAGGGATAATTGGAGTTCCTCCTTTCCAATTTGTATCACTTTGATTTTTTTGCCTAATACCTGACTAAAACTTTCAGAAATCTACTGAAAAATAATAATGAAAATGGCCATCTTTGGTTCCAGACTTAGTGAAATTTCTCACAGCTTTTCCTCATTCAGTATGATGCTGCCTGTGGTTTAGTTATATATTGCTTTGATTGTGTCAATGTATGCTTCTTCTATCCCAAATTTTAAGGGTTTTTATCATGAAAGGATGTCATTTTATCAAATGGTTCTCTACCTCTATAGAGAAAATCAAATGGCTTTATCTTTCATTTTATTGATTTTAAATAACATATTTATTAGCATATGTTGAACTACCCCTGAATCCCTTGAATAAATTCTACTTGGGGTCTCATTGATGTATTATTGATGGTTTTATTGATGTATTTCCTACCATTTTGTTGAGGATTTTGAATCTATGTCCATTATGGATATTGGTATATAGTTCTTATTTATTGCATCTCTGTGCTTTTGTAATTGAGCTAATTCTTGTCTCAAAGAATAGATTTATCCCTTTCAATTGTTTTGAATAATTTAAGAATGGGGATCAGTTCTTCCTTCAAAGTTTGATAAAATTCAGCTGCTTCTGGGCTGGCTCTGGGGCATAGAATGTCAAGTTTCCACCTGCACTTTCTGCATCCCATATGGGTGCTGGTTCAAGCCTCAGCTGCTCCACTTCCAATCCATGTTTGTTCTAATGCACCTTTGGTCCCTGCACCCATGTGAGAGACTCAGAAGGAGCTCTGTGCTTCTGAATTTTACCTGGCCCAGCCCTGACCATTTGGGGAGAGAACCAGCAGACTGAAAATCTCTTTCTTTGTCTTTCTTCCTCCCACACCATATCTCTGTCTTTTAAATATATAAATAAATATTTTAGAAATGAATTCTGTCTCTTCTATAAATGATGTTTGGAAAGTTGGATTTCCACTGTTGTAGTTCAAAATCAAACCTATATCTTACTCCTTATACAAGAATCAACTCACAATGGATCAAGGATCTAAATCTAATACCTGAAACCATCACATTACTGATGAACAACATAGGGGAAAGGCTATTGGCCTAAGCAATGAAGCACAAGTAATAAAACAAACACCAATAGACTAATGTGATTACATCAATCTAAGAAATTATTTCACAAAAAAAGAAAATAATTAACAAAGTGAAAAGGTAATCAAAACAATGAGAATAAATATTTAAAAACTATGCATCCAATAAAGGATTAATATCAAGAATATATAAGGAGTTCCAGAAACTCAACAACAACAAAATAATCCAGTTAAAAATGTGCCAAGGGCAAGAACAAGCATTTTCAAAGGATGAAATAAAAAGGGCCAACATGGGGCCAGCACTGTGGCATAGCAGGTAAAGCCACCGCCTGCAATACCTGTATTCCATATGGGTGCTGGTTCAAGTCCCAGCTGCTCCACTTCTGATCTGGCTCTCTGCTATGGCCCAGGAAAGCAGTAGAAGATGACCCAAGTCCTTGGGCCCCTGCACCCACATGGGAGACCCAGAAGAAGCTCCTGGCACCTGGCTCTGGACTGGCTCAGCTCTGGCCATTGCAGCCATTTGGGGAGTGAATCAGTGGGTGGAAGCCCCCCCTTCTCTCTGTGTGTAACTCTGACTTTGAAATAAATAAATAAATCTTTTTAAAAAAAGAAAGGCCAACAGACAGATGAAAAAACTCCAGAATCACTGTCATCAGGGAAATGCAAATACAAATTACAGTGTGGTGTCACCTCACCCCAGTTAGAATGGCTGTCATTCAAAAATCAAAAATAGAAAATGCTGGTCATTATCACTCAAAAATATTCTGAAATAAGCATTAAAACTATCACTCACCTAGTTTTCCTATTGCTTTTCTAGTGTATCCATAACAGCCTGTTTCTTTTGATTTTTTCTCATCTCCTCCTTTTTAAACAGAAGTGCTGTAGAGCTCAATCTTTGATATTCTTTCTAATTACTTTTACATCTTTGTTTGCACTAATGGTTTCCAAATTTGTATCTCCAGCACAGGAACCCCTCCTTAATTTCAGATCGGTATATCACACTGCCTACTTGAGACCTCTCTTTGATTATCTATTGTGTATTTAAATCCCAACAGGTCCAATATATTACTAATGTTATTCTTTCTCATACATGTCCCTTAGGTAGTCTTCCCTACATGAGTTAATGGCAACTTCTGCAGTTGCTGTGCTGAGATCCACAATGCAATTATTTATTTATTTATTTATTTATTTATTTGCCAGGCAGAGTAGACAGTGAGAGAGAGAGACAGACAGAGAGAGTTATAGACAGTGAGAGAGAGAGACAGAGATAAAGGTCTTCCTTCCATTGGTTCACCCCCCAAATGGCCACTACGGCTGGCGTGCTGCGCTGATCTGAAGCCAGGAGCCAGGTGCTTCCTCCTGGTCTCCCATGCGGATGCAGGGCCCAAGCACTTGGGCCATCCTCCACTGCACTCCCGGGCCACAACAGAGAGCTGGACTGGAAGAGGAGCAACCGGGACAGAACCGGCGCCCCAACTGGGACTAGAACCTGGGCTGCTGGCACTGCAGGCGAAGGATTAGCCTTGTGAGCCACAGCACTGGCCCACAGTGCAATTCTTGATTAATCTCTCTTTCACAACTCCTCTCTTGTCTGTATACAAATCCTATCAAGTTTACCTCAAAAATGTTTCCAGAGGCAAGAAATATCTACCTTTAGTTCACCAACAGATGCAGTCTATATTAGTAGGCTAATTGCTTTTCTTCATTGTTTTTTTTAAAAAATGAAATACTCAGTTAATTGATTTTAATGCAGGAGTCTGCTACAAGTGAATGATGAAAACTGTTCATGTGATCAGGATAAAAAAGGTAAACTAAATCCTTCATTTTCTTTTGCAAAAATGTTTGCAGTGATAACTTTTCTGGAAATAAACCAGGATTGTATCTTCCCTGGGTCATAGCAAGAAAACATTTTACTATTTCAATGACTTTGAATGCTTTATAGGTAGCTGATAATTGAATTTGTTAAGGAACCATTTCAATAGATGGTTGCTATAGAATTTTGACTGATATGGTTAAATTCAGAGAACTTAAAACATTTTTAATAAGAAAGGCAATAGAAAAGTTGGTGATAATTGAGGAATGTGGAATTCTAAGAAGTTTTCTTTTAAAAATTAATCAATTACAATATGTTTTTACAGTGCTTTAAGTGATCTGGTAGAGAAGGCTGTGTTTATTCTATATACTTTTGTTTGCATGTGTAGGCAGTACAAATCTTGAAACATATTTTATAAATTTACTGTGACAAAATATACATATGTTAGCAAAATTGAGACTTTAAAATGTGAATATGGTTTACTGCGCTTGTCTATACTCTTGAAGAACAGTGGTTTTCCTACCTGATATCTATTGA
Source organism: Lepus europaeus (assembly GCF_033115175.1). Classification (NCBI taxonomy): domain Eukaryota; kingdom Metazoa; phylum Chordata; class Mammalia; order Lagomorpha; family Leporidae; genus Lepus; species Lepus europaeus. The sequence goes on along the minus strand of NW_026909276.1, from coordinate 8,916,803 downwards.
ATTCTTTACTTCATGGAGTTTTAAAAGTATGTCATTGTAAAAATTAAAAGAAAAATTAAGAAAAGAAGGAAGAGGGAATATGGGAGCAAGAGCGAGAGAGTTGGTGGGAAGTATTACTATGCTCCTAAATCTGTACATATAAAATGCATGGAATTTGTTCACCTTATGTAAATAAAAAATTTAAAAATAATTCTGTTTAGAACTTCAATTGCTTTATAGTTCATGGTTAGATGTGATTCTTTATTAAATGACTCAGAAATAGAATTACTGTCATTTTTTAAATTTGGAAGGCATAGAGACAAAGAGATAGGAATTTAATGAAAGAGCTAAACTCTTCATGCCCACTCCATGAGTGCCTAAACACTTGGGGTTAGGTCAGCAGAAAAGCACTCAATCAAGGCCTCCTAGGTTGGTAGCAAGAGCAGTTATCTGTCTCCCAGGATCTGGATTATCAGGAAGCTTGAGTCAGGTTCTAGAGCCAGAAATGAAACCCAGGTACTCTAACATGGGATGCAGGCATCTTAACTTCTAGGTTACATACCTGCTCCACAAATGAAATATTCTAGAACAACTGAACACTGAAATGCTGAACTGAAAGTTGACCTATCATAAATTTATGTGATAGTAAACAGAAACAATAAGGACATTCTGAATATAATTTACCTATTTCTTTTCCTCCCTAGGACTCCTGGAAAAGGATGACATGAGGCAGCTGTGGGAATTTCTTAGGTGTAGACAGTTGAGAATTAACTTTTTTTTTGGCAAGACAATACTGGGTTATGCTGCAAATTTGGGCTTTAGGTTTTGTAATTCACTTTCATGAAATTAATTTTAGAGTTCTGATGGTTTCTTGTAGTAATAATTATTACTTTTTATGCAGAAGTGTAAGTTTACCTACTTAGAGCTTTGTATGTAGTAAATTATCCAAAGGAGATAGCTGCTGTTGAGAGCACTGCATTTCTAGTAATAATGCCTATTACTGTATGAATGTCTCTAGAACAGTTGCCACAGATTGGTGTTCTTTTCCTTTTGAGAATTACCCTAACAGTTGCCTTGGAAACCCCAGGAGGCCAATGAAGTGATCCTAACCACCCCCAAACTTAGAGAAAGCAAATGAGGACATTGATTTCATCCTGGAAGGTCTTTATTTGTGGTGAAGAAATGAGCAGAACTCATCATACATTTTGGTTATTAACATCTGTTTTGTTTAGATAATTCTGATTTCCTAAGCTGGGAATTTGTACAACTGTTACATGTGCATGTATATTTTGTTGCATCAAAGTAGCTTCTATATGTTATTCAGATTTGATTTTTTATATTCTCAGAGTTATACTGTAGGATTTGTGTCTAGTAAAATCAAATTCTTGCCTCACGTGCATTTGGGATTGTCTTTTAATAAAGAAGGCCAACTTCATATGTATGTATTTATTTATTTTTGACAGGCAGAGTGGATAGTGAGAGAGAGAGACAGAGAGAAAGGTCTTCCTTTTGCCGTTGGTTCACCCTCCAATGGCCGCCGCGGTAGGCGCACTGTGGCCGGCGCACCGCGCTGATCCGATGGCAGGAGCCAGGTGCTTCTCCTGGTCTCCCATGGGGTGCAGGGCCCAAGCACTTGGGCCATCCTCCACTACACTCCCTGGCCACAGCAGAGAGCTGGCCTGGAAGAGGGGCAACCGGGACAGGATCGGTGCCCCGACCGGGACTAGAACCCGGTGTGCCGGCGCTGCAAGGCAGAGGACTAGCCTAATGAGCCGCGGCGCCGGCCCTTCATATGTATTTAAATTTCATAGTAGCTCTGCAAAGTCGGTGTTTTATCTCTGCAGATGAGGAGACAGATGCTGAGGAGCAAGATCATTGGCTCAAAGTCTTGTGACAGACTAACATGTTGCAGGACCTGGATTGGAACCAAGACTGGTTAGTTAAGTACATGTTGTCTCTACTACTCAAACCTGAATTACACACTTCTCCATATTTCTTGTTATTGTGCCTTGTCTTCACTCGAGTTTGGCTTACCAGTCTCTCTGGTCCATCCAGCTACAGAAGCTGAGGATTTTGAAGTAGGGCTTGGGGATAGGGTATAGGCTTCAGTGCTGCTGAACAGAGTAGAGGCCAGCTGATGAATGATGATGGCTACAGTTCAGCTAGGTGGGAAGTATGGCATCTGTTTACCAAAAGGGCACCCGACCCTGGACAGATGCTTCATGAGATGGAGAGCATACTTCAAGCATCATGTTGAAAAATGTGTTTCTCTTCTTGTCTCATTGGAGTCAACCTAACTGGATTCTTTAGCTGTCTTTTCTTCCTGGGGCATCTCAGTTTCTGGGAAGCTTGTTTCTGAATTTTGGAAAGCAAGAACTTTTGGTGTGGACCATCACTCTTTCAGCTAGGGTTGGCTTTTGCTGGTTCAGAGCTTGCACTCTTGTCCAAACTCTTCTCTTCCTCAAACTGCCAGCTGCCTCCACGAAAAAAGGAAAAAATAGCTGCACCCTAGGTTCATTTTCTTATACGTTCCATGATGCTATGTTATCTCTTTGTCCTAATGTAGTAAGTAGCTGATCTAATAATCTAACAAATTTTCATTGGCTAACACAAATGTGTTAGAGGAAGACCTGACCTTTTTTTTTTTTAATAGGGAACTCTATGCTGTCTGTCTTGATCCAACTCCTTGGTGACCTTAACCATGAGAATTGTAATCTACAGGCTCTGGGAAGACACAAAACCCATGAATTGTAGGATTGTTCTTGTCTTTTTTTAGTGCCTATTTGTTGAAGGACATAACAGTGACCGTTGAATGACAGAGTGGCTGTTTTTGGAGGTAGAAGCACACAAGTGTCCAAAAAGCAGCATCTAAACAGGAGATGAAGTGATTTGCTCTTCACATTAGTTGGCAGGTGCATTCTTTTTCAGAGAGTGAAGATGATACAGAATCCAAGTTAGAGAGGGCAGTTTGTAGGGAGGGAGGTGTGGTTGGGAAAATGAGCTTAGGGTGAAGCCTTTCTAGTAGTGTTCTCACAAGCATGCATCCAATAAAAGCAATTTGAAAGATGAAATTTAGTCATTCCTTAGCATTATATATATGACAGTGTCATTGACCCTGTTATCATAAACGGCTATGATTTTTCAGGGTACTGTATAATAGTTGTTTATACCCTAGGGAAAATGAGAAGACTTGGTATATGTACTTTAGAAAATAAAATATTGGCAATCTATCACAGATTATCATTTTTATTATAAAATTTTAAAATTTAAAAGCCATGTCTCTTTCCACCACGACTATTAGGACATGCATTGGTTGTTCAATAAGTATTTGTTGAACCCAATAATAAACAATTGAACAGATGAGTAATTGAACAGATAATGAATTTCTTGAGAAAAAATAAATCAAGGATTGGATTAAGATGGAGTAATAGAGGGAGCTTACTGTTGTAGAAGATAGTATGAAAAAACTGGAGAGAGTACAGTCTCAAGGAAGAGTTAGGGAAAAAATGGCAGAGGAAACTCCACACAAATTAGAGGGACACTGTGGACCATGTGCAGGGTGTGGACATGCCCAACTCAGAAACCCAGCAGCCAAGAACCTCAGCAGCAGCTCAGGAAGTGAGACCAGACTGGAGCATCCCAAGCCACTGGTGATAAAGCTGCAGAAAGATCCTGGTGGGAATCCAGCTAGGAGCCCTAGGTAGGACAGTGTACCTGTCATGTTTCTGTCTCCCTGACCACCCTGAAACTGGCATTCTGTAATAAGCTGATAGAGAGCAGGCATCATTTTGGACATATGTAATAGATGCACCAGTGTCTGTACACCCAGCAAACAGCAGAGCAGAGAAACTTGAATTTGGTGGGGGGAACTGATGGAGGGCTGGGTGCCCATGACTGTGGGAGGCTTGTGTGCTGGGACTGTGAGAACACTGATGCTGTGTGGGAGAGCTCAGGGTGTGGCTGGGACTTTGGGCAGTCACTGTGGGAAGTTGCATCTACTCAGGGCTTGCTGATTACCTGGTGAGGATCACTGCATATCAGTCTCCCACATATGTGCCAGGGGGTCAGAATATGTGTGGAATCCACTGCTGCTTTCCCAGAAGCATTAATATAACTGGTTTGGAAGTATAGCAGCCAGAATTCAAATCAGCACTCATATAGAATCCCAGTATTGTAGGAGATGGCTCAACCCATTATTAAACAACAGCTCCCTTTCCTGTCTTCTGTGGTGAACTATTTCTAACATGCTTACTATTTTAGAATTAAGGGTTGTTTTGTTGGCATCTTATGTATTACACTATAAAATTTAATTTATCAGGTATATTTTTCCTTTTTCTTTTTTTAAAAAAAGATTTATTTATTTATTTACTTGAAAGCCAGAGTTGCACAGAGCGAGAAGGAGAGGCAGAGAGAGAGAGAGGTCTTCCAACTGCTAATTCACTCCCCAGTTGGCTGCAATGGCCAGAACTGTGCCTATCCAAAGCCAGGAGCCAAGCATTTCCTCTGGATCTCCTATGAGGGTGCAGGGGTCCAAGGATTTGGGTCATCTACTACTGTTTTCCCAGGCTATTGCAGAGAGCTGAATCAGAAGTTGAGTAACTGGTACTCAAACCGGTGCACATATGGGATGCCGGTACTCTAGGCAGAAGATTTACCCACTATGCCACAAAGCTGGTCTCAGTAGGTTTTTAAAGGATTTTTTTTGCTCTGACTTTCATTCTTTAGACAGTATTTTGAAAAGAAGTTTTTGGGGCCATGCTATGGCATAGTGGGTAAAGCTGCTGCCTGCAGTGCTAACATTCCATATGGGTATGACTTTGAGTCCTGGCTGCTCCACTATTGATCAAGCTCACTGTTATAGCCAGGGAAAGCAGTAGAAGATGGCCCAAGTGCTTGGGTTCCTGCACCCACATGGGAAATCCAGAAGAATCTATTGCCTCCTGACTTCAGATCAGCCCAGCTCTGGTCATTGTGGCCATCTGGGGAGTGAACCAGCAGATGGACAATCTCTCTCTCTCTCTCTCTCTCTCTCTCTCTCTCTCTCTCTCTGCATCTGCCATTCTGTAATTCTGCCTTTCAAATAAATAAATAAGTCTTGAAGAAAAGAAGTTTTAGGCTTTGATTAAGTGTTAATTATCCCTGTACTCAATTATAGATTTTAATTTTTTCTTGTATCTAGGAAATCTTTGCCTAACTTAAAGTGAAAAAAAATTTCTTCTATGATTTTTTTTCTGGAAGTATTGTAGTTTTCAGTACTACAGTTAGATCTGTGGTATATTTTCTTTTCAATTTTGTAAATAGAAGCTATTTTATTGGAAATTAGTATCTCATTGTGCTAACACCATGTGTTGAAAAGGCTATACTTTCTCCCCTGCACTGTGATAGTGCCTCTGTAGAAAACCTGTTCACTGTGTTTGGATCTTCTCTGGAACCTCTTTTGTGTTCCATTCATCTGTCTGGCTTTCTGTATGACAACAGCATACTTTAGATTAGTATAAATTTATAACACTTAAAAATCATCATCCCTTTGATTTTATTATTTTTTCAGTTATTTTGGCTATCCTAGATTCTTTGCATTTTCATATGCACTTATATCAGCTTGTTACTTTAAAAATAACCAGGTTGCTAAATGAAAGATCTCTGTGAGTGAGATCCCAGCAGAAAGAACGGGCCATCAAAGGAGATATCTTTCTCTGAAGGGAGGAGAGAACTTCCACTTTGATTATGGCTTTATCTAAATAAGGTTGGAATTTGTGAACTCAAGAGGCTTCCATAGCGTCGGCAACTCAAGATAAGAGCCTTGGGTGATTACTGACTGTCAATTGTTAAATCCACAATGGGAATCACTGTACACATGCTTCCCATGTAGGATCTCTGTCCTCAGTGTGTTGTACTATGTGAATTAATGGTAAAACTACTACTCAGGCTGGCACCTTTGGAACAGCATGGTGTGCCGGCCGCAGCGTGCCAGCCGCAGCGGCCATTGGAGGGTGAACCAACAGCAAAGGAAGACCTTTCTCTCTGTCTCTCACTGTCCACTCTGCCTGTCAAAAAGTAAAAAAAAAATGATTGGCTAAAGTATAGTGTCAGAGCCACTATGGTGTACTTGCCAAACTGCAGGGTCTCAGGATATTATCAATTACCTTAAGTGCCTGAAAAGACACCTGAAACTTTAGGTATCTCCCTGCTAGCTGCTGATTGGCTGTTGCTAGGTGGGATTTATTGCAAGGGGAGTTCATTTATTTATTTTTTCTTTCATGAGCTTCAGGGTTCAGGGCTCGGTCAGGCCTGAATTACAAGATGGAGGCCTATTCTAAAATAGCTGCGTGTTCATCCAGGCTGAGGTCTCTCAGACACAACACAGTTTACTCATACATTCACCTATTGAAGAATATCCTGTTTCAAAATTTAGTTTGATTTTTTATATTATTGCTCATGTGGAAATTTGATTTCTTCAATCATTGCAGTTGTATAGTGTTTGCATTATGGATTAGTCCAGATGTATTCTTCCTCTTTATCTTTTGAAAAGTGTGTAGAATCTTTTCCTCCAGTTTTATTGACTTCTTCATCCTGTCACAATGAAATTGATTTTGAAAACAGGCTGGTGTTCAGACATTGGGACATACAAGTGCTTTTGGGTGCTTGGCTCAGGGGCAGTGGTGTGGCTTCTTTATGTTGACACTATCCTCGCTGACAGAGGCCATGCCATGCACTGAGCAGTGCTGTGGGGTCTGCTTGGCCATGTCTGAGATTAATTCTAGGCAGCCAAGGGATGAGCCAAGTTTTGCATGGGGCTAAGGCCTCACAGCCAGCATGATTCACATAGTAACCAGTCCTGAAGTGAGGATTGCAGGTGAACAATCCTCTGCCTGCAACAAGAAGTCCAGCAGAGGCATACTCACTGTCCTCTGTGAGACCTGGGGAACTCCTGGCCACACTGCCATGGGTCCTTGCCGCTTGTAGAGACTCCAGCTCCAGGCTCCACCTCTGTCACTGTGGGACTGTTGTTCTCTGCAGTGACGCTGGCAACCCAGTTTCCTGTAACAGAGAATGGGGAACCCTGCTGGGGTTATGCTGAGGTCAAGGTGGTCAAAGTCAGAGGGGCCTCTGGGTCCATGCAGGAGGAGCTGCAGAACCTTGGGCTACATTTTACTGATTTTCAAGTGCAAATGAGCTATGGCCTGACCAGAGTCACTCCATTTTGTCCCTGATTGTCCTCTATTTTTTTGTAACCAGTCCCGCAAATGCTAGCTACTCAAAAACTAGTCTTGTGAAAGGTTTTTTGTAAGTTTATTTACACTAAGTACTGGGAAACTGGTTAATGCCCCTGAAATAAGCATAATGTTGCTTGCTCTAGCTCCTGTAACAAATGCTTGGCTTTGTAATTAACTTCAACAAGATATGGTTTTGGCCTTTTGAAGCTTACCCTTGAGCTCTATCAGGGCAGTATGATTTGGAGAGCACAGGCCCCTGTGCAGCCACAGGCTTTTAGAAATAAAAGACTCAGGGGGCGGAGCCAATGGCAGATAGTGAGGACGTGTGCCTTAGTTTGGGAAAATAAACTTTCATAAAAGTGGAATTACTGTAGCCTCAGGAAAAGACTCAAGAAAAAAACTGCAGAGGAAACGCTTCCGGATCTTGTGGATGAGACACAGAGGACTTACAGGGAACCCACCGCGTGGAAAACCAACCAAGACGAGCCGAGCGGCAGCGGCGGGAGAGGAGCCAGAGCCACAGAATCTCGCCAGCACGGGAACGGAGGGCGGTAAGACAAAGACCTGAGAAGTCCGAGACATTGGGGGGAGGGGGAACAGAGGCCTCTCCCTTCACTCACCAAGCAAAACAAAGAGCACCGCGATTTTACATATGTAAAGCTCAGCCAAACTCAGTATCTTTAGCGAAACTGGAGAACACATTGAGGGCTGCATAAACTCTGTGTATGGTCCCAGGGGTAGATCAAACGAATACTCACAGAAGCCAGATTTCAACTACCCTCAACTCCACTCCCAACTGAGTCAAAAAAAAAAAAGAGAGAGAGAGAGAGAGAGAGCGAGCCAGCAAGGAGCAAGTAATCTGGGAGAGTCGCTCTTTACACAGCCTTAAACCTCAAGAAACAAGCATAGCTCTCTGGCCACACCCATCACAGCCCCTAAGGCTCCAACAAAGCAGACAGCTCACTTAGAGGCATAGTATAACGAGAGAAAAAAACAAAAACAAAAACACCACAAATTATCTCTAACATGCCAAGCAAGAAACATAGAAGCGGAGGTACCAAGAACAAGGAAGGCACTATGACGCCCCCAAGTGAAAAAGACACGCCAATGCAAGATTATGAAGATGAAGACATAGAGGAAATGCAAGAAGCAGATTTCAAAAAATTGATAAGAACATTAAGAAGTTCTCAAAAACAAATTCTTGAACTATAGAAATCCTTAATGGACAAGATAGAAAATCTCTCCCATGAAAACGAAATATTAAGGAGGAATCAAAATGAAATGAAAAAACTAATGGAACAGGAAACTGCGAAAGTGACAAAAAAACCTCAATGAAATGAAGAACACAATAGATCAAATGGCAAACATATTAGAGAGCCTTAAAAACAGAATGGGTGAAGCAGAAGGGAGAATATCAGACTTAGAAGACAGAGAACAGGAAAGGAAACAGTTAAATCAAAGAAAAGAAGAAGAAATCAGAAATCTAAAAAATACTGTCAGGAATCTACAGGATACTATTAAAAAACCCAACATTCGGGTTCTAGGAGTTCCTGAAGGCATGGAAAGGGAGAAAGGTTTAGAAGGCCTTTTTAGTGAGATACTAGCAGAAAATTTCCCAAGTTTGGAGAAGGACAGAGACATCCTAGTACAGGAAGCTCATAGAACCCCTAATAAACATGATCAAAAGAGATCCTCACCACGACACGTCGTAATCAAACTCACCACAGTGAAACACAAAGGAAAGATCCTAAAATGTGCAAGAGAGAAATGCCAGATTACTCTCAGAGGATCTCCAATTAGACTTACAGCTGATTTCTCATCAGAAACCCTACAAGCCAGGAGAGAATGGCGAGATAAAGCCCAGGTACTAAGAGAGAAAAACTGCCAGCCCAGAATATTATATCCTGCAAAGCTCTCATTTGTGAATGAAGGTGAAATTAAGACCTTTCACAGCAAACAGAAATTGAAAGAATTTGTCGCCACTCGTCCAGCCCTGCAAAGATGCTTAAAGATGTGTTACATACAGAAACACAGAAACACGGTCACCAATATGAAAGAAGGTAAAGGAAGGAAACGTCACAGCAAAAGATCACAGGAATCTCAAACCAGATATTAGAAAATATCTTTGGCAAATGGCAGGGCAAAGTTACTCCTTCTCAATAGTCACATTGAATGTTAATGGCTTGAACTGTCCAGTTAAAAGACAACGATTGGCTGATTGGGTTAAGGAACAAAACCCATCCTTTTGCTGCTTACAAGAAACCAATCTATCCAACAATGATCCATACAAGCTGAGAGTGAAAGGCTGGAAAAAGATATACCACGCCAACAGAAATGAAAAGAGAGCGGGCGTAGCCATCTTAATATCGGACAACATAAACTTTACCACAAAAACTGTTAGGAGAGACAAAGAGGGGCACTATTTAATGATTAAGGGATCCATTCAACAGGAAGATATAACGATTATCAACGTATATGCACCTAATTACAGGGCACCAGCTTATTTAAAAGACTTGTTAAGGGACTTAAAGGGAGACTTAGACCCCAATACAATAGTACTGGGGGACTTCAATACTCCACTCTCAGAGATAGACAGATCAACAGGACAGAAGATCAACAAGGAGACAGTAGATTTAAATGACACTATAGCCCAAATGGATCTAACAGATATCTACAGAACATTTCATCCTACATCTAAGGACTTTACATTCTTCTCAGCAGTACATGGAACCTTCTCTAGGATTGACCACATACTAGGCCATATAGCAAGTCTCAGCAAATTCAAAAGAATTAGAATCATACCATGCAGCTTCTCAGACCACAAAGGAATGAAATTGGAAATAGGCAACTCAGGAATCCCTAGAGCACGTGCAAATACATGGAGATTGAACAACATGCTCCTGAATGAACAATGGGTCATAGAAGAAATTAAAAGAGAAATCAAAAATTTTCTGGAAGTAAATGAGGATAACAGCACAACATACCAAAACCTATGGGATACAACAAAAGCAGTGTTAAGAGGAAAGTTTATATCAATAGGTGCCTACATCAAGAAATTGGAAAGGCACCAAATAGATGAGCTTTCAAGTCATCTCAAGGATCTAGAAAATCTGCAGCAAACCACACCCAAACCCAGTAGGAGAAGAGAAATAATTAAAATCAGAGAAGAAATCAACAGGATTGAATCCAAAAAAACATTACAAACAATCAGCCAAACAAGGAGCTGGTTTTTTGAAAAAATCAACAAAATTGACACCCCATTGGCCCAACTAACTAAAAAAAGAAGAGAAAAGACCCAAATCAATAGGATCAGAGATGAAATGGGAAACGTAACAACAGACGCCACAGAAATAAAAAGAATCATCAGAAATTACTACAAGGACTTGTATGCCAGCAAACAGGGAAATCTATCAGAAATGGACAGATTCTTGGACACATACAACCTACCTAAATTGAGCCAGGAAGACATAGAAAACCTAAACAGACCAATAACTGACACAGAAATTGAAACAGTAATAAAGGCCCTCCCAACAAAGAAAAGCCCAGGTCCAGATGGATTCACTGCTGAGTTCTACCAGATATTTAGAGAAGAACTAACTCCAATTCTTCTCAAACTATTCAGAGCAATCAAAAAAGAGGGAATCCTCCCAAATTCTTTCTATGAAGCCACCATCACCTTAATTCCTAAGCCAGAAAGAGACGCAACATTGAAAGAGAATTACAGACCAATATCCCTGATGAACATAGATGCAAAAATCCTCAATAAAATTCTGGCCAATAGAATGCAACAACGCATCAGAAAGATCATCCACCCAGACCAAGTGGGATTCATCCCCGGTATGCAGGGATGGTTCAACATTCGCAAAACAATCAACGTAATACACTACATTAACAGACTGCAGAAGAAAAACCATATGATTCTCTCAATAGATGCAGAGAAAGCATTTGATAAAATACAACACCCTTTCATGATGAAAACTCTAAGCAAACTGGGTATGGAAGGAACATTCCTTAATACAATCAAAGCAATATATGAAAAACCCACGGCCAACATCCTATTGAATGGGGAAAAGTTGGAAGCATTTCCACTGAAATCTGGTACCAGACAGGGATGCCCTCTCTCACCACTGCTATTCAATATAGTTCTGGAAGTTTTGGCCAGAGCTATTAGGCAAGAAAAAGAAATTAAAGGGATACAAATCGGGAAGGACGAACTCAAACTATCCCTCTTTGCAGATGATATGATTCTTTATTTAGGGGACCCAAAGAACTCTACTAAGAGACTGCTGGAACTCATCGAAGAGTTTGGCAAAGTAGCAGGATATAAAATCAATGCACAAAAATCAACAGCCTTTGTATACACAGGCAATGCCACGGCTGAGGAAGAACTTCTAAAATCAATCCCATTCACAATAGCTACAAAAACAATCAAATACCTTGCAATAAACTTAACCAACGACGTTAAAGATCTCTACGATGAAAACTACAAAACCTTACAGAAAGAAAAAGAAGAGGATACCAAAAAATGGAGAAATCTTCCATGCTCATGGATTGGAAGAATCAATATCATCAAAATGTCCATTCTCCCAAAAGCAATTTATACATTCAACGCAATACCCATCAAGATACCACAGACCTTCTTCTCAGATCTGGAAAAAATGATGCTGAAATTCATATGGAGACACAGAAGACCTCGAATAGCCAAAGCAATCCTGTACTACAAACACAAAGCTGGAGGCATCACAATACCTGATTTTAGGACATACTATAGGGCAGTTGTTATCAAAACAGCATGGTACTGGTACAGAAACAGATGGATAGACCAATGGAACAGAATAGAAACACCAGAAATCAATCCAAACACTGACAGCCAACTTATATTTGACCAAAGATCCAAATCTAATCCCTGGAATAAGGACAGTCTATTCAATAAATGGTGCTGGGAAAATTGGATTTCCACATGCAGAAGCTTGAAGCAAGACCCATACCTATCACCTTACACAAAAATTCACTCAACATGGATTAAAGACTTAAATCTACGACCCGAAACCATCAAATTATTAGAGAGCATTGGAGAAACCCTGCAAGATATAGGTACAGGCAAAGACTTCCTGGAAAATACTCCAACAGCACAGGCAGTCAAAACCAAAATTAACATTTGGGATTGCATCAAATTGAGAAGTTTCTGTACTTCAAAAGAAACAGTCAGGAAAGTGAAGAGGCAACCAACAGAATGGGAAAAAATATTCGCAAACTATACTACAGATAAAGGATTGATAACCAGAATCTACAAAGAAATCAAGAAAATCCACAACAACAAAACAAACAACCCACTTAAGAGATGGGCCAAGGACCTCAATAGACATTTTTCGAAAGAGGAAATCCAAATGGCCAACAGACACATGAAAAAATGTTCAAGATCACTAGCAATCAGAGAAATGCAAATCAAAACCACAATGAGGTTCCATCTCACCCCGGTGAGAATGGCTCACATTCAGAAATCTACCAACAACAGATGCTGGAGAGGATGTGGGGAAAAAGGGACACTAACCCACTGTTGGTGGGAATGCAAACTGGTTAAGCCACTATGGAAGTCTGTCTGGAGATTCCTCAGAAACCTGAACATAACCCTACCATACAACCCAGCCATCCCACTCCTTGGAATTTACCCAAAGGAAATTAATTTGGCAAATAAAAAAGCCATCTGCACATTAAGGTTTATTGCAGCTCAATTCACAATAGCTAAGACCTGGAACCAACCCAAATGCCCATCAACAGTAGACTGGATAAAGAAATTATGGGACATGTACTCCATAGAATACTATACAGCAGTAAGAAACAACGAAACCCAGTCATTTGCAACAAGATGGAGCAATCTGGAAAACATCATGCTGAGTGAATTAAGCCAGTCCCAAAGAGAAAAATATCATTTGTTTTCCCTGATCGGTGACAACTGAGCGCCAAAGGGGAAACCTGTTAAGTGAAATGGACACTATAAGCAACAGTGAACTGATCAGCTCCTGTCCTGACATTAGATGTACAATGTAATACTTTATCCTTTTTAGTATTTGTTGTTATTGTTGTTGTTCTAGTACTATTGGTTGAACTCAGTAATTAACACACAATTATTCTTAGGTGTTTAAATTTTAACTGAAAAGTGATCCCTGTTAAATCTAAGAGTGGAAAAAGAGAGGGAGGAGATGAACAATTTGGAACATGCTCAATCGGACTGGCCGCAAAGGGTGGAGTTAGAAATGTGCCAGGGGATTCCAACACAATTCCATCAAGATGGCATGTACCAATGCCATAGCACTAGTCCAAGTGATCAATTCCAGCTCACAATTGATAGCTCTGATAGGTCTAAGAGTCAAAGAGATCACACAAACAAGACAAGTATCTGCTAATACTAACTGATAGAATCAAAAAGGGAGAGAAAGATCCAACATGGGAAGTGGGATACACAGCAGACTCATAGAATGGCAGATGTCCTAAACAACACTCTGGACTCAGAATCAGCCCTTAAGGCATTCAGATCTGGCTGAAGAGCCCATGAGAGTATAGCAGGCATGGAAAGCCAAGATATCATGGAAAAAAAAAAGACCTAAATGAATGATCTCTGTGAGTGAGATCCCAGTGGAAAGAACGGGGCCATCAAAGAAGGAGGTACCCTTCTCCGAAGGGAGGAGAGAACCTCCACTTTGACTATGACCCTATCGGAATAAGATCAAAGTCAGCGAACTCTAAAGTCTTCCATAGCCCTGGCAACTCATGACTAGAGCCTAGGGAGATTACTGACGCCATGAACAGGAGTGTCAAATTGTTAAGTCAGCAACAGGAGTCACTGTGTACTTACACCCCATGTGGGATCTGTCCCTAATGTGTCGTCTAAAGCCAAGTGATGCTATGACTGGTACTGAAACAGTATTTTTACACTTTGCGTTTCTGTGTGGGCGCAGACTGATGAGGTCTTTGCTAATTATATACTGAAGTGATCTTCTGTATATAAAGAGAATTGGAAATGAAAAAAAAAACAACCTGGTGTTAAAATGGAAATGGCATAGAAAATTAATTAATTTGAAAAAAAAATTATGTAGGATCTCTGTCTTTAATGTGCTGTACATTGCTATTTAATGCTATAATTAGTAATCCAATGGTAGTTTTTTCACTTGATGTTGCTATATGGGCAAAATGTTGAAATCTTTACCTAATATATACAAAACTGATCTTCTGTATACAAAGAGAATTTAAAATGAATCTTTACATGAATGGAAGGGGAAAGGGAGCGGGAAAGGGGAGGGTTGCGGGCGGGAGGGAAGTTATGGGAAGGGGGAAGCCATTGTAACCCATAAGCTATACTTTGGAAATTTATATTCATTAAATAAAAGTTTAAAAAAAAAGAAATAAAAGACTCGATAATTTGGCCCTAAGACTTCAGCACTTATTAATATTTCTGAAATTAATAATCTGTGTGGGTTCTTGCCATGAATTCAGAGACAAATTCTGAATACTGGCTCAAATAGACCAGATGATAAGCTGAGTTTTTAAGCTTTTATTCAGTGAGAGAAACACATAGGAGAGTGAGGGCTTTATCTAAAGGAGAAAGGAAAGTGGAAATTCAGTAGGGTCCATACCAAGCAGGGAGCAGGCCAAGAGCTGTGGACTTGTCCTGTGAGGCCCCACCATTGGGGAGAGTGAGGCAATGGTGTTCTTCCACAGAGAGCACCAGGGACAGGCTTCAGTGAACATGTCCACCTTTACTAATGACCATGTAAACTTTCAAAGGGCAGGCAGAAGGGGCATAACTAATTCAGGGCAACCCTAACTCTATAGGATAGAACCAACACTGGCACCAATATGCATCTCCAATTACCTTAAAGGTCTCATAGTTAGGGTAGCTTTCAAGGTGGGCCTGGACCACTCCCAGCAACAGTTTACCTAATTGGCAGAAGGTGGGGGTGGGAGGAAATGTGCCTGAGGCTCCCACCTCCCACCATCAGTCAGGCTAGCCACATGGGCTAGGCAGAAAGTCTCACAGGATCACCCACATCTCCTCCCTTTGTTTTAGGGCAAGTGTGACTCTGCTTAGCGTGGCACGGCAACAAGCTGCAACCCATAATAAGCTTTAAATTAAATTGAAGAATGCCTACCATGGGAATTAAGGGCAGGGAGGAAAAGAAGGGCAAAGGGAAAAAGATCAGGCCCACCATGTTTCAGGCCTTTGTAATTGGCAGTCGGGTGCACAGATATGGGAAAGCAGGGGCATGAGATCACGCAGGGGGCATGGGGAAAGTGTGATGAAGTCATAGCCTTTCAGCTCTCAAGTCTAATGATGTATGACTATACCTGCATCATTCCCCCTTCAGAGACTCCATTCCCTTAATCCTAGGGATGTTGAAGGGTGTAGAATCATCACATCTTCTATAGCTGCTTCCTGTTTATGAGGGATGTAGTGCAGGCCCTGCCTGTCCTGGGTCTGGAAGTCTCTGCCTATCTCATTTAACAAATTCTCTTTGTGAGCTGGAGCAATCTTGGTCACTACCAATGTCTGTGTCCCCTGCATGGTCAGTTACTCCCAGAAGTTGTTGAGTTCTGGAACATGTAAGTTTGTTAATTAGTATGAGCAAAACTGGAACATGACCAATTGTAAGTGGAGTGCCCCTTTAAGATGAAAAGACCACATCCTACACACTCCCAGATAGTGGGTGGTGATACATTATAAACCCATTTAGCTTGAGTATAGAGAATTATAATAGAAGAACACATTAGGAGTTTTATTATTAATAACAGAGAATCAAAAGAGGCAGGTACACCATGCCTGCCTTCAGGTGCAGCACTCTTGATGTGAGGAAAGCAAAGGCTTTACTTTTCTTTTTGCTTAAGATCTCTGGCTTACAGGAATAATCAGGCATGTCTTTTGAGTACACCTGTTAGGACTTGAGAGGTAGACATTTAATCCTAATTTTACTGAGGTAGTCATGTTCAGTAGCACCTGGTAAGGTCCCTTCCATTTAAGCTGTAGCTGATCTGAAGAGGATCTTTCTGTGAATGGCTTGTTCAGGGAAAGGCGCTGAAGTTGGCTTGTCAGAGGGTGAGCTTTCAGAGACTGGGTCCAGGGTTTGGCATTTCAGGCTGCTATCCACACAGGCTGCAGAGTGATCTCTGGAAAACACAAGCAAAACCTTTGCCCATCATTATGAGGGGATCAGGCCCCTTCCATTGTTGGGTGGTTGGGTCCCTCCATCAAACTAGAGGCAATTGGGTTGCACCTGTGAGAGGTCTCCAGCATTTCAATGCTGGTGGCTCTCCAGGGGGTGAGACCTATAAGAACTTTATGGTGAAAGGAGCAAAGTTAATACACTAATAGTGGGGGTATCATACTCTCCCCTCTGTTTTTTTAAGCATAGTCTTGAGGTCCTGCATGGGAAGTTAGTGCACAGTGACTCCTATGGTTAATTTAACAATTCACACTCTTTTGTGTGATGTCAGTGATCACCCAAGGCTCTTGACATGAGCTGTCTAGGCTATGGAAGCCTTCTGAATCCACAAACTCAGTCAATATTTAGAGAAGGATGTAAGCAAAGTGAAAGTTCTCCCTTTGAAGAGAGTACATCCTTCTTTGATGACCACTTCTTTCCACAGGAGTCTCACCCAGGGAGACTCTCCCTGTAGGTACACCTTTTCGCACAAGTGTCCTGACTTTCCATGCCTGAAATGCTCTTGTGGGCTTTTTAGCCAGATCAGAATGCCTTTAGGGATGACTCTGAGGTCACTGAGCGTTACTTAGAGCAATTGCCATTCTATGAGTCTGCTGTATGGACTGCTTCCCATGTTAAAGCATTTACTCCTCTTTAATTATATTAATTCTATTGATATGATCACTTTAACAATTAGTGCCTCCTACATGACCAACTTAAAACTTAATGCAATCAAATACAGTCACTTTTAAACTTAATTATATATATATATATATATATATATATATATATATATATATATGTCAAAACTTAAGATGGCACTTTCACCATCTAGCCCAAGGGAATTTGGGATCCCATGGTGAAGTAAGTCTAGCCATGAAATTATGATTTAAGCTCTCATTTTGGCTATGCTGTTACACAGAACATGTTAGTCACTCCTTTCATAAGATCTAAAAATCAAACTACATCCTGAGGAATCCCTCAGGACAGAGTCAGTGTCCCATCTTAAAGAGAATAGAGAAATGTGGGAGCAAGTCAGGCTTGCCTGAATGCCCACTGACAATGTCAAATGGAATATTAACAAGTGGTTTTAACCATTAAATAATAGCCTATAAAATATTTACTGTAGGTCCAATGCCTTCTATAAATTTTAAGAATACATGTATTTAAATATATCTTAAATATCTAACATGATGTGGCTTGTTTAAACAACAAACAGAAACATAAAACATTTTTTAGTTCCTTTCTATCAACAAATTTAAAGCATCTGACAAAGAGATTCAGGTCAGATGAATCAAATGTATCTTCAATTAATTTTAGCTATTAAATTTATGAGCAATCCTTCCTTGATAAACCAATTAAGACAGAGCTCAAAGTAAATTTTCCCATGTAGACATACAATATGAATACACAAATAACACAACATACAAGATAGAACCATAAAGCAGTTTTAGTAATAGTTTCCTAAAATCTTTAGCTTTTTTTTTATTACCAACCAATTAAAATTACTTTCTGTTCTTGAAAACTTGATTAACTATACTTTCTTCCAGTTGGAACCTGTAGTGCATTATTGACTTCATCTGTTTACAGAACAATTCAAAACTACTGAATTCAGTAGAAGTGGCTGGAAAAAGTCCATCAGAACCTATAGGAGGGCAGCTAAACACAGAACCAACAATATTTTAGTTTAGAGCAGCAAATATGATATACAAAACTGTGGATGAGTAAAGACTTTAAATAGCTATGTTTAAAATGATAAACTCATTAACCAACAAGAGGCATTTGCATACTTCACACAGTATTTTCAAAAGCACCTGTAGGATTTTACAAAACATTTAATTCTTTTTGGCCTCTGGGCCTTTCTCATTAAGAGTAACACAAGATTGTCTAGTAACACATGATCATTAGACTTTTTAACTTTCAGACATTTGTATCAGTGGCATTTTATTTTATATTATCAAAACTTAAATTGAGCACGACTTCACATTTTAACAGTATCTGTAATGTAACCCAAATAGCTTGATTAATTAGCTGATGTCTCTCCAAGATGAGAGACATATATCCTTTGACATTTCCAGGAACCCAACTGGAAATATCAAAGTTCAAATTCTTTGGAACTTTGATTTTTTTGAATGCCTGTAAAAGATGACAAGAAAGGAGAGCGGCAAGATGGCGGAATAGGAAGGGAGCACACTATTAGTCCGGGGGAGAGACAGGTTAATAAAAATGGAGATACTGCAGGGTCAAGGAAGAGTAGGGGAAGAAACAGCAGAGAAAACTCTTCTGGAACTAGTGATTCACAGCGGACCTGTGTGGAGAGCGGGGGAGCCCAAGTTCGGGACACCAGCGGCAGACTCAACACACCAGCGCTGGAACGCGAGGTGAGCCGAACCTCAATAGTTCGAGACACCAGCGGGAAAGCAGAAAGAGGAGACTAGAGGGAACGAGGCTTGGAACTCTGTGGGGAAAAGTTCACCAGGCTAACTAGAAGAGAGAGAGGGAAAAAAAAAAGTGACCAATACGGACACGAGTTTCTTTCTCTACTCTCACCCTTCAAAGGCGAGCAAGACAAAGAGCAGGCGCCATTTTGACATACGTCATAAGCAGGGCGACCTCAGGTCTGCACCGGCCCTGACCTAGCAGAAAGAGTTGACTCTGGGGGGAGGGGTGAAATAACAGGAGATTAGGATATAACTTGGCAACCCAGTGGGAGACTGCAGGAGACTTGGAGCCCACACTGAGGGCAGCACAGATTCCCTGTGTGGTCCTTGGGAAAGAGCTTCCAATCTCTGGCTCCTGTGGGTGTATCATTTGCCTGCTAACTACCTCCAATTACGTTCAGCTGTGCGGAATTACTTCCCTTTTGAATCAAAAAAAGAAAGAGAGATTTACCAAGCCTAACCTGGGAGTGTCATCTTTGACACACCCTCAACCCTGAGGAAACAAACACAGCTCTCAGTCCACACTCATCTCAAGCCTCTAAGGCTCCACTGAAAGCAGACAGTCCACTTAATATAGAGCCATAGTGTAACAAGAAAAAACACCACAGTGAAGAAACCAAATATCTCCAACATGCCAAACAACAAATGCAAAATCCAAGGTAACAAGAACAAGGAAGACACTATGACATCCCCAAATGAAAAAGACACCCCAATTCAAGATTATGAAGATGATGAGATAGAAGAAATGCAAGAATCGGATCTCAAAAAATTGATAAGAACATTAAGAAGTTCTCAAAAACAAATTCTTGAACTACAGAAATCCTTAATGGACAAGATAGAAAATCTCTCTCGTGAAAATGAAATATTAAGGAGGAATCAAAGTGAAATGAAACAACTAGTACAAAAAGAAACTGTGATAGTAACAAACAACCACAATGAAATGAAGAACTCAATAGATCAAATGACAAACATATTAGAGAGCCTTAAAAAGAGAATGGACGAAGCAGAAGGGAGAATATCAGACTTAGAAGACAGAACAGGAAAGAGGCAAACCAAAGAAAAGAAGAAGAAATTAGAAATCTAAAAAATATTGTCGGGAATCTACAGGATACTATTAAAAAACCCAACATTCAGGTTCTAGGAGTTCCTGAAGGCATGGAGAGGGAGAAAGGATTAGAAGGCATTTTCAGTGAGATACTAGCAGAAAATTTCCCAGGTTTGGAGAAGGAAAGAGGCATCTTAGTACAGGAAGCTTATAGAACCCCTAATAAACATGACCAAAAGAGATCCTCACCACGACATGTTGTAATCAAACTCACCACAGTGAAACATAAAGGAAAGATCCTAAAATGTGCAAGAGAGAAACGCCAGATTACTCTTAGAGGATCTCCAATTAGACTCACAGCAGACTTCTCATCAGAAACCCTACAAGCTAGAAGGGAATGGCGAGACATAGCCCAGGTACTAAGAGAGAAAAACTGCCAGCCCAGAATATTATATCCTGCAAAGCTCTCATTTGTGAATGAAGGGGAAATTAAGACTTTTCATAGCAAACAGAAACTGAAAGAATTTGTTGCCACTCATCCTGCCCTGCAAAAGATGCTTAAAGATGTGTTACACACAGAAACACAGAAACACGGTCACCAATATGAAAGAAGGTAAAGGAAGGAAACCTCACAGCAAAAGATCACAGGAAGCTCAATTTCTCTTTGACATAGAATTAAACTCTGATGCTCTGTTAAAGCAATGTGTTAACATATCTATTATGTTCTCGTGATGTCTGTTAAATTCTAATTGTTCAAAAACAGCTGAATTTTTATTAAGAGCTAAGGGTTATTTAAATATGTGCTTATTTTCAAAATTTGAATAATCACCTTGTAACAATGATCAAATTTGGTCTATGTTATGTCATGATTTTAAGGAATCTTATTTCAACCAGATAGTTTGGATTTTGAGCCTTCTTGGCATTCTTGACAGGCATTCAAAAAATCAAAGTTTCAAACAATCTGGTCTCTAAAATTTCCAATAAATCCTGAACTTTGGTTTTTCCAGTTTGGGCCCAACTGAAAAAATCGAAGGACCTATGTCTCTCATCTTATAGAGACACCAACTAACATCCAACTATTTGGATTATATTAGAAGGACTGTCAAGATGTGATGTGGTACCAGACTTTAAGTTTCTATAATGGAAAATGCTATTAATATAAATGTTTGAGAATTAAAAAGTCTAATGATTTTGTGTTACTAAACATGATAGTTATCTTAATGAGAAAGCCCCAGAGGCCTAAAGGGTTAAATACTTGTAAAATCCTACAGGTGCTTTCAAAAATACTGTGAAGTAGGCAAGTGCCTCTTGTTGGTTGATATGTTTATAATTTTAAACATGGCGACTTAAAGTCTTTTGTCATCCATAATTATATATGATGTGCTGCTCATAAAACTAAAGCCTTGTTGGTTCTGTGTTTAGCTGTCCTCCTATAGGTTCCTATGGACTTTTTCCAGCCACTTTTATTGTATTCAGTACTTTGGGATGGCTCTGTAAACAGATGAAGCCAATAATGTATTAACAGTACCAACTGAGAGAAAGTATGGTTAACTGAGGTTTCTAAAAACAAAAAGCAATTCAAATCAATTGGCAATCTACAAAAAGAGTTAAAGATTTTAAAAGCTAGTATTAAAATTGCTATATTGGTCTATTTTGTTATGTTATATGTGTATGTCCACATGGGGAAATTTTATTATTAAAATTATTATAAAATAATTAAAATTATTATAAAAATATTATTATTAAGAGTTTTATTTTAAATGGCTTATAGATAAGATTGTCCATAAATTTAAGCTGCTAAAATCAAAGATACATTTTAATTTGGGTGACCTGAATCTGTGTATCATATGTTTTAAACTTGTTGGTAGAAAGAAACTAAAAACATTTTAGATGGTTGTGCTTAAGTTTACTGGCTAAACAAACTACACCATGTTAGATATTTAAGAGGTGTTTTCAAATACATGATTCTTAAAATTTATGGAAGGCATTGGACCTTCTGGTAAACGTTTTCTTAAGTTGTTATCTAATGGTTGAAACGGTTTGCTAAGTATTCATGTGATATTGCTATTGTCAGCAAGCGATCTAGGACTTGCTCCCTCATTTCTCTATTCTAAGCCCAACTTGTTCTTTCATTTCTCTATTCTCTTCAAGGTAGGAAACTAATTCTATTATGAAGGAATCTGCAGGATGCACAATTTAATCTTTAGACCTTATCAAAGAGATGGCTAACATTTTTCTGCAATAGCATAGCCAAAATAAGAACTTAAATAATAATCTCACAGCTAGATTCTCTTCGCCATCAGCGAAGTATACAGTAAGTAGAAAAAACCTCCCTTTCAGACCAAAGGGAAAGAAAGTTTTAAAGTGAGAATATAATTTTCCTCATGGGCATTGTCTACCTTAGAAAAACTACTACAGAACATGCCTGTGACTATAGACTTGTAGTTCAGGCCACCGAAGATTAGAGATGGGACATGGGCACTCTCTTGACTTGCATCCTCTGGTCTGCTTTAACACAAACCAGGAGGAAAAGAAAGCTAGGCACCAGAAGCAATGGGTGGCAGGCCTATTAATGGCTGATCTGTACAGTGATCTGCCCTCAAGGAGACCCAACCAGCCAGTCCACTGCAGTGGCTTTCAATGTGGTAAGCCTGGGCTTCAGCAGAAGTCAGCTTGTGAAGAGCCCTGGCAGCTCTGCCAAGAGTTGGATCACTGGAAATGGACCTGCCCTGGAGTCGAAGGATGCCCAGGTCAGAGCCACAGATCTTATTGGCTCTAAGCTGAGAAGCCCTTCACTCAGCCCAACTTCCAAAGTGACCACTGCAGCTGAGGGGATGGTCAAGTAGGGTCAGCAACATTGCAGGCAGAACTGTAAATTTCTTGTTAGAGATGCCACCTGCCTTTACCTGGCCAGCTCTCCTCCC
Source organism: Lepus europaeus (assembly GCF_033115175.1). Classification (NCBI taxonomy): domain Eukaryota; kingdom Metazoa; phylum Chordata; class Mammalia; order Lagomorpha; family Leporidae; genus Lepus; species Lepus europaeus. The sequence continues at coordinate 8,894,006 of NW_026909276.1, read as the reverse complement.
AGGCCAGCCAAGTAATGAAAGTCAACAGTGTGCCTTCCCCTAGGAGGTTCACACCTCCCTTATGATATAAACCCCTTGTGAAGAGATAGATAGGTCTGGGCCTCTTAACTTACAAGGCCTAAAGCCCACCAGATTATTATCAAGCCCCTTCTATCAGGTTCTATTTGCCTCTCAATCAGAAAACTTAATTGTAGCTTAGACAGCACCCTTCTTAGCTCCTCTAATAATGACTCTGTCCTTTGTTCTAGACCCTGTCTAGCGTACTTGGGCCTCATTCCTTTGTAATCATAACCTCTACTCTACCACCAATGGCTCTACTCCCAACCTGTGTGTACTGATGGTCCTCTTCCCCACTTAATGCTGTATAATTGTTCAAACCTGGTATATGCCACTCTTAGGATCATTGGTTACTATCCTCACTCTGTCTTTTATGACCTTGTCTAAATATGATCAGAGTCGGCAAACTTGGAAGGCTTCCATAGCCTTGGCGACTCATGACGACGGCCTAGGGTGGTTACTGGCGCCATAAACTAGAGTGTCAATTTGTTGGGTCAGCAACAGGAGCCACTGTGCACTTGCTCCTCATGTGGGATCTCTGTCCTTAATGTGCTGTACATTGTGATTTAATGCTATAACTTTTACTCAAACAGTATGTTTCACTTTGTGTTTCTATGTGGGTGCAAACTGTTGAAATCTTTATACTAAATTGATCTTCTGTATATAAAGAGAATTGAAAATGAATCTTGATGCAAATGGAAGAGGAGAGGAAGTGGGAGAGGGGAGGGTTGTAGGTGGGAGGAAAGTTATGGGAGGGGGAAGACATTGTAGTACATAAGCTGTACACTGGAAATTTATATTCATTAAATAAAAGTTTGAAAAAAAAAAGATGACAAGAAGGCTCAAAATACCTGGTTGAAATAAGATCCCTTAACATCATGACAAAGTATAGACCCGATTTAATCAAATCATAACTTCTTTAAAACTCAGTTGTTTTAAACAATTAGAACTTAAGAGGCATTAATAGAACATAATAGATCACTTTAAAATAACACAAAATTTGTCTCTTTGGTTGTTCCAAAGTCAAAAATAAAACCTTAAATTTAAGACCTGTGGGGGCGGAGCCAAGATGGCAGATAGTGAGGATGTGTGCCGTAGTTTGAGAAAATAAAGTTTCATAAAAGTAGAATTACTGTAGCCTCAGGAAAAGACTCAAGAATAAAACTGCAGAGGAAACGCTTCTGGATCTAGTGGATGTTACACTTAGGACCTACTGGGAGCCCACCGCGTGTAAACCCAACCGCGGGAGACGAGCCACAGAATCTCGCCAGCACGGGAACAAACAGAAAGTAAGACAAAGACGTCAGAAACCCAAGACATTCGGGGGGAAAAGCAGAGGCCTCTCTCTTCACTCACCAAGCAAAACAAAGAGCAGGTGCCATTTTACATATGTAAAGCGCCGCCAACGAGTTCACAAACTCAGTAAATTTGAAACTTTGGTGAAACTTGAGAACACAATGAGGGCTGCATAAACTCTTTGTGTGGTCCCAGGGGTGGATCAAACAAATACTCACAGAGGCCAGATTTCAACTACCCTCAATTCCACTCACCTGTGCCAAATTACTTCCCAAATGAGTAAAGAGAGAGAGAGAGAGAGAGAGCAATCCAGCAAGGAGCAAGGGAGAGAACAATCTGGGTGAGTCGCTTTTTGCACAGCCTTAAACCTAAAGAATCAAGCGGGGCTCTCTGGCCACTCCCATCACAGCCTCTAAGGATCCATCAAAGCAGAAAGCCAACTTAGAGGCATATTATAATGAGAAAAAAACACCACAGGCAAAAAAAAAAAACCATAAATTATCTCCAACATACCAAACAACAAACATAGAAACCGAGGTAAAAAGAGCAAGGAAGAAACTATGACACCCCCAAATGAACAAGACACCCCAATCCAAGATTATGAAGATGAAGACATACAGCAAATGCAAGAAGCGGATCTCAAAAAACTGATAAGAACATTCAGAAGTTCTCCAAAACAAATTCTTGAACTACAGAAATCCTTAATGGGCAAGATAGAAAATCTCTCTCGTGAAAATGAAAAAAAAAATATTAAGGAGGAATCAAAGTGAAATGAAACAACTAGTACAACAAGAAAATGTGATAGTGACAAAAAACCACAATGAAATGAAGAACTCAATAGATCAAATGACAAACACATTAGAGAGCCTTAAAAACAGAATGGGGGAAGCAGAAGAGAGAATATCGGAATTAGAAGACAGAGAACAGGAAAGGAAACAGGCAAACCAAAGAAAAGAAGAAGAAATCAGAAATCTAAAAAATACTGTCAGGAATCTACAGGATACTATTAAAAAACCCAACTTTCAGGTTCTAGGAGTTCCTGAAGGCATGGAGAGGGAGAAAGTATTAGAAGGCCTTTTTAGTGAGATACTAGCAGAAAATTTTCCAGGTTTGGAGAAGGACAGAGACATCCAAGTACAGGAAGCTCATAGAACCCCTAATAAACATGACCAAAAGAGATCCTCCCCATGACACGTCGTAATCAAACTCACCACAGTGAAACACAAATAAAAGATCCTAAAATGTGCAAGAGAGAAATGCCAGATTACTCTCAGAGGATCTCCAATTAGACTCACAGCTGACTTCTCATCAGAAACCCAACAAGCTAGGAGAGAATGGTGAGATATAGCCCAGCTACTAAGAGAGAAAAACTGCCAGCCCAGAATATTATATCCTGCAAAGCTCTCATTTGTGAATGAGGGTGAAATAAAGACCTTTCACAGCTAACAGAAATTGAAAGAATTTCTCGTCACTCGTCCAGCCCTGCAAAAGATGCTTAAAGATGTGTTACACACAGAAACACAGAAACACGGTCACCAATATGAAAGAAGGTAAAGGAAGGAAACGTCACAGCAAAAGATCACAGGAGTCTCAAACCATATATTAGAAAAAATCTGGCAAATGACAGGGCTAGTTACTCCTTATCAATAGTCACATTGAATGTTAATGGCTTGAACTGTCCAGTTAAAAGACAATGATTAGCTGATTGGGTTAAGGAACAAAACCCATCTATCTGCTGCTTACAAGAAACTCATCTGTCCAACATTGATCCATACAGACTGAAAGTGAAAGGCTGGAAAAAATATATACCATGCCAACAGAAATGAAAAAAGAGCGGCCATAGCCATCTTAATATCGGACAACATAAACTTTACCACAAAAACTGTTAGGAGAGACAAAGAGGGGCACTATTTAATGATTAAGGGATCCATTCAACAGGAAGATATAATGATTATCAATGTTTATGCACCTAATTACAGGGCACCAGCTTATTTAAAAGACTTGTTAAGGGACTTAAAGGCAGATTTAGACACCAATACAATAGTACTGGGGGACTTCAATACTCCACTCTCAGAGATAGACAGATCAACAGGACAGAAGATCAACAAGGAGACAGTAGATTTAAATGACACTATAGCCCAAATGGATCTAACAGATATCTACAGAACATTTCATCCTATATCTAAGGACTTTACATTCTTCTCAGCAGTACATGGAACCTTCTCTAGGATTGACCACATACTAGGCCATAAAGCAAGTCTCAGCAAATTCAAAAGAATTAGAATCATACCATGCAGCTTCTCAGACCACAAAGGAATGAAATTGGAAATAGGCAACTCAGGAATCCCTAGAGCACGTGCAAATACATGGAGATTGAACAACATGCTCCTGAATGAACAATGGGTCATAGAAGAAATTAAAAGAGAAATCAAAAATTTTCTGGAAGTAAATGAGGATAACAGCACAACATACCAAAACCTATGGGATACAACAAAAGCAGTGTTAAGAGGAAAGTTTATATCAATAGGTGCCTACATCAAAAAATTGGAAAGGCACCAAATAGATGGGCTTTCAAGTCATCTCAACGATCTAGAAAATCTGCAGCAAACCACACCCAAACCCAGTAGGAGAAGAGAAATAATTAAAATCAAAGAAGAAATCAACAGGATTGAATCCAAAAAAACATTACAAACAATCAGCCAAACAAGGAGCTGGTTTTTGAAAAAATAAACAAAATTGACACCCCATTGGCCCAACTAACTAAAAAAAGAAGAGAAAAGACCCAAATCAACAGGATCAGAGATGAAATGGGAAACGTAACAACAGACACCACAGAAATAAAAAGAATCATCAGAAATTACTACAAGGACTTGTATGCCAGCAAACAGGGAAATCTATCAGAAATGGACAGATTCTTGGACACATACAACCTACCTAAATTGATTCAGGAAGACATAGAAAACCTAAACAGACCAATAACTGAGACAGAAATTGAAACAGTAATAAAGGTCCCCCCAACAAAGAAAAGCCCAGGAACAGATGGATTCACTGCTGAGTTCTACCAGATATTTAGAGAAGAACTAACTCCAATTCTTCTCAAACTATTCAAAAATATTGAAAAAGAGGGAATCCTCCCAAATTCTTTCTATGAAGCCAGCATCACCTTAATTCCTAAGCCAGAAAAAGATGCAGCATTGAAAGAGAATTACAGACCAATATCCCTGATGAACACAGATGCAAAAATACTCAATAAAATTCTGGCCAATAGAATGCAACAACACATCAGAAAGATCATCCACCCAGACCAAGTGGGATTTATCCCTGGTATGCAGGAATGGTTCAACGTTCGCAAAACAATCAACGTAATACACTACATTAACAGACTGCAGAAGAAAAGCCATATGATTCGCTCAATACACGCAGAGAAAGCATTTGATAAAATACAACACCCTATCATGATGAAAACTCTAAGCATACTGGGTATGGAAGGAACACTCCTCAATACAATCCAAGCAATATATGAAAAACCCATGGCCAACATCCTATTGAATGGGGAAAAGTTGGAAGCATTTCCGCTGAGATCTGGTACCAGACAGGGATGCCCACTCTCACCACTGCTATTCAATATAATTCTGGATGTTTTAGCCAGAGCTATTAGGCAAGAAAAAGAAATTAAAGGGATACAAATCGGGAAGGAAGAACTCAAACTATCCCTCTTTGCAGATGATATGATTCTTTATTTAGGGGACCCAAAGAACTCTACTAAGAGACTATTGGAATTCATCGAAGAGTTTGGCAAAGTGGCAGGATATAAAATCAATGCACAAAAATCAACAGCCTTTGTATACACTGGCAATCCCACGGCTGAGGAAGAACTTCTAAGATCAATCCCATTCACAATAGCTACAAAAACAATCAAATACCTTGCAATAAACTTAACCAAGGACGTTAAAGATCTCTATGATGAAAACTACAAAACCTTAGATAAAGAAGTAGAAGGGGATACCAAAAAATGGAGAAATCTTCCATGCTCATGGATTGGAAGAATCAATATCATCAAAATGTCCATTCTCACAAAAGCAATTTATACATTCAATGCAATACCCATCAAGATACCACAGACCTTCTTCTCAGATCTGGAAAAAATGATGCTGAAGTTCATATGGAGACACAGAAGACCTCGGATAGCCAAAGCAATCTTGTACAACAAAAACAAAGCCGGAGGCATCACAATACGAGATTTCAGGACATACTACAGGGCAGTTATTATCAAAACAGCATGGTGCTGGTACAGAAACAGATGGATAGACCAATGGAACAGAATAGAAACACCAGAAATCAATCCAAACACTGACAGCCAACTTATATTTGATCAAAGATCCAAAACTAATCCCTGGAGTAAGGACAGTCTATTCAATAAATGGTGCTGAGAAAATTGGATTTCCACGTGCAGAAGCTTGAAGCAAGACCCATACCTTTCACTTTACACAAAAATCCACTCAACATGGATTAAAGACTTAAATCTATGACCTGAAACCATCAAATTATTAGAGAGCATTGGAGAAACCCTGCAAGATATAGCTACAGGCAAAGACTTCTTGGAAAAGACCTCAGGAATACAGGCAGTCAAAGCCAAAATTAACATCAGAGAAATGCAAATCAAAACCACAATGAGGTTTCACCTTACCCCGGTGAGAATGGCTCACATTCAGAAATCTACCAACAACAGATGGTGGAGAGGACGTGGGGGAAAAGGGACCCTAACCCACTGTGATGGGAATGCAAACTGGTTAAGCCACTATGGAAATCACTCTGGAGATTCCTCAGAAACCTGAACATAACCCTACCATACAACCCAGCCATCCCACTCCTTGGAATTTACCCAAAGGAAATTAATTTGGCAAATAAAAAAGCCATCTGCACATTAATGTTTCTTGCAGCTCAATTCACAATAGCTAAGACCTGGAACCAACCCAAATGCCCATCAACAGTTGGCTGGATAAAGAAATTATGGGACATGTACGCCATAGAATACTATACAGCAGTAAGAAAAAATGAAACCCAGTCATTTGCAACAATTTGGAGGAATCTGGAAAACATCATGCTGAGTGAATTAAGCCAGTCCCAAAGAGACAAATATCATTTGTTTTCCCTGATCAGCGACAACTGAGCACCAAAGGGGAACCCTGTTGAAGTGAAATGGACACTATAAGAATCAATGACCTGATCAGCTCTTGTCCTGACTCTAGATGTACAATGTAATACTTTATCCTTTTTAGTATTTGTTGTTGTTGTTGTTCTAGTACTGGTGGTTGAACTCTGTAATTAACACACAATTATTCTTAGGTGTTTTAATTTTAAATTTAAGAGTGGAAAAAGAGAGGGAGGAGATGTACAATTTGGGATATGTTCAATTGGACTTGCCCCAAATGGTGGAGTTAGAAATATGCCAGGGGATTCCAATACAATCCTATCAAGGTGGCATGTACCAATGCCATCTCACTAGTCCAAGTGATCAGTTTCAGTTCACAATTGATGGCTCTGATAGGTCGAAGAGTCAAAGGGATCACACAAACAAGACAAGTGTCTGCTAATACTAACTGATAGAATCAAAAAGGGAAAAAAACGATCCAACATGGGAAGCAGGATACACAGCACACTCAGAATGGCAGATGTCCTAAGCAACACTCTGGCCTCAGAATCAGCCCTTAAGGCATTCAGATCTGGCTGAAGAGCCCATGAGAGTATTGTAGGCATGGAAAGCCAAGATACCATGGAAAAGAAAAAAAAAGAAGAAGAAGACCTAAATGAAAGATCTCTGTGAATAAGATCCCAGTGGAAAGAACGGGGCCATCAAAGAAGGAGGTACCTTTCTCTGAAGGGAGGAGAGAACTTCCACTTTGACTATGACCCTATTGGAATAAGGTCAAAGTCAGCCCACTCTGAAGGCTTCCATAGCCCTGGCAACTCATGACTAGAGCCTAGGGAGATTACTGACGCCATGTACAGGAGTGTCAAATTGTTAAATCAGCAACAGGAGTCACTGTGTACTTACATCCCATGTGGGATCTGTCCTTAATGTGTTGTCCAATGTGAAGTGATGCTATAACTAGTACTGAAACAGTATTTTTACACTTTGTGTTTCTGTGTGGGTACAAACTGATGAGATCTTTACTAATTATATACTGAATCGATCTTCTGTATATAAAGATAATTGGAAATGAAAAAAAAAACCTGGTGTTACATTGCAAATGGCATAGAAAATTAATTATTTTTTTTAAAACATATTATGTAGGATCTCTGTCTTTAATGTGCTGTACACTGTTATTTAATGCTATAACTAGTACTCCAACAGTATTTTTTTTTTCACTTTGTGTTGCTATATGGGGGCAAACTGTTGAAATTGTTACCTAATATATACTAAACTGATCTTCTGTATATAAAGAGAATTGAAAATGAATCATGATGTGATTGGAAGGTGAGAGGGAATGGGAAAGGTGAGGGTTGTGGGTGGGAGGGAAGTTTTGGGAGGGGGAAGCCATTGTAACCCATGAGCTGTACTTTGGAAATTTATATTCATTAAATAAAAGTTTAATAAAAAAAGTGAAAAAAAGAAAGTGCAAATTTCTACAAAGTTAAAAATATTATTTAAACATTAAAAAAAAAGACCTGGTGCATTGAATCAAATCCCATAATTTGGAACAGTTTTAAGTGTCAGAACTGGGAAGAAAGGATAGTACCCACAAGGGAGACCAGGAGGAAGCACCTGGCTCCTGGCTTTGGATCATTGCAGCACACTGGCTGCAGCCCACCAGCCATAGTGGCCATTTGGGAGATGAACCAATGGAAGGAAGACCTTTCTCTCTGTCTCTCTCACTGCCTAACTCTGCCTGTCAAAAAAAATCAACAAATGACAAAACTGATGAGGATGTGGAAAAAAGTTACCCTGGTCCACTGTTGGTGTGAATGTAAACTGGTGCAAGCCACTGTGAAAGACCGTATGGAGATATCTTACAAATCTGATTACAGACCTACCATATGATCCAGCCATCCCACTCTTTGGAATTTACCCAAACCAAAAGAAATTAGCATATGCAAGAGTTATCTATAACCCCATGTTCACTGCAGCACAATTCACAATAGCTGAGGTCTGGGAACAATCCAGATATCAATCAATTGTTGACTGGATAAGAAAATTATGGTATATACACACTACGGCGTACTACTCAGCTATAAAAAAAAAAGAAAAAGAAACCCTGTCTTTTGCAACAAGATAGATGAAACTGGAAATCATTATACTTAGTGAAATAAACTAGTCCCCAAAAGACAGATATCATATGTTTTCCCTGATCTGAGGTAGCTAATAGAGTACCTAAAATGTAATGTATTGGAGTTAGATACACTTTTTCAGATTTGTTGATTGTTTAGAGCACTTGTCTTTTCCATTGAGGAACAGTGATTTTTTTTAATTTATTTTTTTCCTTCATACTATTTGCTGACTTGTTGAACTCTTACTTAGTGTAGGGTTAACTATACAATCATTTTGTAAAAGTTAAGTGGGAATGTGAGAGGGAAGAGGAGAAAGGGTTGGAGTGTGTGTGGGAGGGAGGGTATCGAGGGAAGTGTCACTTACATTCATTAGTCTGTATATATGAAATATATCAAACTTATATTACTTAAAATTTTAAAAGGAAGTAAATATTTAAAATTCAAAAAAATTATACCAATAACAAGGAGAATTTTAAAGGTGTTTATATATATAATATATATGTGTGTGTGTTTATGACATTACAATGTAAATGCACATATATATAATTTGTAATATAAATGTACACAGAGCAACATTTTGAAATTTGTATAATGTATTTATCATCAGAAAAGAATACTCAGATTTCTGTAATGATCCAGTTTCTGAAAATTACAAGAATGAAGAGTAAGCCATCAAGTTGTAGCTCATAAAGTCTGTTTCTCTGTTTCTCCAAGTCTACCAGCCTCTAAAATTAAATAAACATACATAATTCTGGGATAAAAATAACATTAAGATCCCACTATTTTCCCACATAATTTTCAGGAAATATACTAGTATCTAGAAACACAGTGGCAAATTTATCTATGAATAAAATATATGTATGTTATATATGTTACATATATTCATATATATACTACGTTGAGGAGAAAGAATTATTACCCTTGGCTAAAATGGCCCTGAGACACTGTGTACCTGACAGTTTCCAGAAGGCAACTTACAGAATGTTGGGGGTGATGATGATCTTACAATAAAAATTAAATCACCATGGCCACAGATTCATAGGGTTAGGATTGGTCTAGACTAAAGTATTTGTGCAAAAGAGTGACTCCAGTGAATTTAAAAATTAACAAATTTTCATAATTAAAGGTTAATTTCAAGTTCCATGAATGTCTATAAAGCTAAGAATGAAATCTCCTGCTAATGAGTGATGGAACTGGCCCTAAATTGTTCTCATATACTGTGAAAGTAAAATTTGGACATCTGCCAGAATTTGATAGCCTTACAATGATAAAATAAATCATGGTAGCCTGAAGTGCCCTGCACTAGAATTGGCACAAATTAGGTTATTATTTATTGAGGTGGTAATAATAAATTTGAATCAACATGAAAAATAGAGAAATGTATTCATTTCAATATATGTTTTATATTGATAGTTGTGTGTACAAATGGTAAATTTAGTAGAAGCAGGAATAAGGTTACAAGGAGATGTAACAGATATTAATAAAAGTAGCCCTCAATACACATTTAAATACAGAAAATCTGTGCTTTCTTAAATCAAAGAAAGTTTATGCCATTAAATTCAGTAATTTTAAAACCAAGATAAAATTGTCTTGATCTAATGAATGGAAATTTTAAAGAGAATGACAATTTTGATTCTCGAAATATAAAGAAGCTATAAAAAAGTGTCCTTGAAATGTTCTAAAATTATTTGATAGGCCATAAAGATGGAGATTGCTAAGACAACTTGAACATTATTTAGTGCATTCATGACATGAAAATATAAGTGCCCAAAAGAATCATCATACATTGGCAGTGCTAAGATTGCTTTCCATGTGGATATTGACATACTCAGATGAAATTAATAAAATGAAAGACAAAATATAGAAAATTGATGCACATGGAAGTTAAAACTTTGTCTTGCCCTTAGTAACAATGTCATTTTAATGTGAGCCATAATTAAAAACAAATATGTGGATGAATATTTGGTGAAAAAACAGTCTGGAATAAACTGGAAAAATTACAGTATGATATAGACTTGTAGTTTGGAAAATTTCCACAATCAGAAAATAATTTAAAGTTCCAGGAGCATCTAGAAACATTAAGAATGTATCCTATGCTGATGACCATGATGGTGCTGGCACGGCAATATACTCAAATCCTATACACATGACAGTTGCTGGGACAACTTCCAGCATTTAGAGTGAGTAGATGACCACACAATTATAAATCAAACCATGGGGCCCATCATTTCCCTGTGTTAGGAATGTTACAAATCAGGTTACTCATTACACATGCAGGTGACAGTAGTAAATGACAAAATAAATATGCACTCGATGGAAGGCATTTAATTTTGATTATATGGTGTATAAATTAGTAATTTGGCAGAAACAGAGTCATAATCATATAGAGATGGGCTAATAATTGGATGGTGGAGTAGGGAGGGAGCTTACTGCTCTAGCCCAGGAGAAAATAGTTTTTAAAAAGTGGAAATAGAGTAGTCTCAGGGAAGAGTTAGGTAAAAAAATGACAGAGGGAATTCTACTGATATTAGAGGGACGCAGTGAACCCACATGGATGGCATGGTGCCCACGGATCATGACTCCAACAGCTGAGAGCCTATGCACCAGAACTGGAAAGTGAGGTGAGACAAGACCACAGTAGCCTGAGCCACCGGCAAAAATGTGGCAGGAAACTAGAGGAAATGAGGCTTAAGTATCCAAGGGAAAGTGTGCCAGCCAAACTAGAGGAGAGAGAGAAAAAAGGGACAGTACAGACATGTTTCTCTCTCTCCAATCACCTCACAAAGACATGCAAGCTGATAGAGCAGGAGCCATTTTGGACATACATAACATCTGTGCCAGCTTGTGTCTGCATCAGGCAAGCAGCCAAGTGGAGACTCCTAACTCCTAACTCTGGATGGATGCAATGGCTGGAGCTGCCACAATCCAAAGCCAGGAGTCAGGAGCTTCTTCTGCATCTCCCACATGGGTGCAGGGTCATCTTCTACTGCTTTCCCAGGCTATAGCAGAGAGCTGGATCAGAAGAGGAGCAACCGGGACTAGAACCAGTGCCCACATGGTATGCCAGCATTTCAGGTCAGGGCTTTAACTTACTGTGCCACAGCGCTGGTCCCAACCTTTCTTCCTTATGGGAATACCTATTGTATGGGATGTAATTTCCAGCAAATGGCTCTGTCACATGGTTATGTTGATTTTGGAAAAAGTCCTTCACATTCATTATATTCTTAAGTTCTATCCCTTGTTTGAACTACATGTGTTATGAGGTATTCCTTCTGACAAAAGGCTTTCCCACATTTATTACAAGATTTCCACCATGTGATAAATTCTCGATGTTATATTGTGTGATATTGGCATAGTTTTCCAACACTCATTCCATTCATATGGTTTCTCCCCCATGTGAATTCTGATGTTTTATGGGGTGTTACTTATGGATAAAGGCTTTTCCATATGCATTATATACAAAGTGTTTTCCCACATATGAATTAGATGATGTGCAATGAGGGCTGAAATATGGGAAAAAGCTTTCCAAGTCATTATGTCCAAAAGGTTTCTTTTCATGTGAATTTTCTGACGCATTCTGATGTGACTTATTGACAAGGGCTTTTCTACAGTCATTGCATTCATGAAGTTTCTCTCCGATGTGAATTCTCTGGTGTAATATGAGCTATGACTTACAACGTATGATTTATAAAGGCTTTTCCACACTCATTAGATTTATACGGTTTCTGCCCTGTGTGAATTCTGTTTTGATATAACTTATAGAAAAAGGCTTTTACACAGTCATTACATTTATAAGGTTATTTCCCTGTGTGAATCCTCTGATGCATTTGGAGTTGGAAGTTAAAATCAAGTTTTTCCACAGTCATTACATTCATGAAGTTTCAACACTGTGTGCATTCTCTGGTGCATTATGAGGTTTGACTTTTGTCCAAAGACTTTTCCAGTCATTATATTCATAAGGTTTCTGCCCTGTGTGAATTCCCTGATGCATGATGAAGGTTGACTTATGGCTAAATGCTTTCCACAGTTATTACAATCATGAGTTTTCTACCCTGTGTGAATTCTCTGCTGTGATATGAGTTTTGTCTTTTGTCAAAAGGCTTTTCCAAAGTCATTACATTCATGAGGTTTCCTCCCTGTGTGAATTCTCTGATGTTTCTAAAGGATTGACTTTTATCCAGAGGCTTTCCCTTGGTCATTACTTTCATGGGTTTTCTCCCCTGTGTGAATTCTCCAGTGTGATATGAGGTGTGACTTTCATACAAAGGCTTTTCCACAGTCATTACATTCATGAGGTTTCTGCTCTGTGTGATTTCGCTGATGTATCATGAGGCCTAACTTACGGCCAAAGGCTTTTCCACAATCATTATTTATGAGGTTTCTCCACCTGTGTGAATTCTCTAGTGTAATATGAGGTATGACTTGTGTCCAAAGGCTTTTCCACAGTCATTTCATTTATGAGGTTTCTGCCCTGTGTGAATTCTCTGGTGTATGATGAGGTGTGACTTGTGTCCAAAGGCTTTGCCAGTTATTACATTCATGAGATTTCTGCCCCATGTGAATTCTCTGGTGTACGATGAGGTGTGACTTTCGTCCAAATGCTTTTCCACAGTCATTACATTTATGAGGTTTCTCCCCTGTGTGAATTCACTGATGTTTCATGAGGTCTGACTTTCATCCAAAGGCCTTTCCATCGCCATTACATTCATGAGGTTTCTCCCTTTTGTGAATTTGCTGGTGTACGATGAGGCCTGACTTTCGTCCAAAGGCTTTTCCACAGTCATTACATTCATGAGGTTTCTCCCCTGTGTGAATTCGCTGGTGTAAGATGAGTTGTGACTTGCATCCAAAGGCTTTTCCACAGTCATTACATTCATGAGGTTTCTCCCCTGTGTGAATTCTCTGGTGTATGATGAGGTCTGACTTTCGTCCAAATGCTTTTCCACAGTCATTACATTTATGAGGTTTCTCCCCTGTGTGAATTCGCTGATGGTTTATGAGGTTTGACTTGTATCCAAAGGCTTTTCCACAGTCATTACATTGATGAGGTTTCTCCCCTGTGTGAATTCGCTGATGTTTCATGAGGTCTGCCTTGCGTCCAAAGGCTTTTCCACAGTCATTACATTCATGAAGTTTCTCCCCTGTGTGAATTCGCTGATGGTTTATGAGGTTTGACTTGTATCCAAAGGCTTTTCCACAGTCATTACATTGATGAGGTTTCTCCCCTGTGTGAATTCGCTGATGTTTCATGAGGTCTGCCTTGCGTCCAAAGGCTTTTCCACAGTCATTGCATTTATGAGGTTTCTCCCCTGTGTGAATTCGCTGATGGTTTATGAGGTTTGACTTGTATCCAAAGGCTTTTCCACAGTCATCACATTCATGGGGTTTCTCCCCTGTGTGAATTCGCTGATGTATGAGGAGGTGTGACATCTGTCCAAATGCTTTTCCACAGTCATCACATTTATGAGGTTTCTCCCCTGTGTGAATTCTCTGGTGTACGATGAGGTGTGACTTGCATCCAAAGGCTTTTCCACAGTCATTACATTCATGAGGTTTCTCCCCTGTGTGAATTCGCTGATGGTTTATGAGGCTTGACTTGTATCCAAAGGCTTTTCCACAGTCATTACATTCATGAGGTTTCTCCCCTGTGTGAATTCGCTGATGTTTCATGAGGTATGACTTGTGTCCAAAGGATTTTCCACAGTCATTACATTCATGAGGTTTCTCCCCTGTGTGAATTCTCTGGTGTCTGATGAAGTCTGACTTGCATCCAAAGGATTTTCCACAGTCATTACATTCATGAGGTTTCTGCCCTGTGTGAATTTGCTGGTGTATGGTGAGGTGTGACTTCTGTCCAAATGCTTTTCCACAGTCATTACATTGATGAGGTTTCTCCCCTGTGTGAATTCGCTGATGGTTTATGAGTTTTGACTTGTATCCAAAGGCTTTTCCACAGTCATTACATTCATGAAGTTTCTCCCCTGTGTGAATTCGCTGGTGTATGATGAGTTGTGACTTGCATCCAAAGGCTTTTCCACAGTCATTACATTCATGAGGTTTCTCCCCTGTGTGAATTCTCTGGTGTCTGATGAGGGCTGACTTCCACAGAAAGCCTCTTCCACAATGAAGGCATTTATAAAGTTTCTCCCCTGTGTGAATTCGCTGATGCTTTATGACGTATGACTTTTGTGTAAAGGCTTTTCCACAATCACTACATTCATGTGATTTCTCTCCTGTGTGAATTTGTTGACATTTCCTGAGGACTGATTTTTGTCCAAAGTCTTTTCCACAGTCATTACATTCATAAGGTGAATTAATACTGAGTGATTTTCCACAAGGGTTACATGTGTAAAGTTTTTCCCTTGTATTTAGTCTGTGATTTATTGCAAGATGTGACTGGTGAATGACAGGTTCAACATACTTAATGTACTTATAAAATTTCTTTCTTGTGTGAGTTTGTTGATGCATATTGAGGCTAGAATTTTCATGGATAGCTTTTTCTATTTGAGTTGCTTTTCCAAAAGTGACAGTTGATTTATTACAGTTTTCTGCCATATGAACCCTCTCAGATTTACAGAACATCTTTCTTGTGAAGACTTTTGCTTGTCCAGTGGGTCCAAATGGCTGCTTCATGATGTGAATATTGTTGTACTGACTAAGAGGCTCACAGAACTGGAGAGATTTTCCAGGTATCTTAGTGTTATCAAATTTCTCTCCAGCCTGTAGTTGATCAGGCCCACTGTGGGGATACACAGTGTGACATTTATTGCATTCCTCAGGCTTCAATCCTGAATAGATTCCCTTTTTAATAATCATTGTTGGAATGTGGCTTGAATTTAAACTAAGGGTTTTTCTTAATTCAACTCTCTTGTGACCTGATGTCTTGTTATTTTTCATAAAATCCTGATTCAGATTTTTGTCCTGACTTTCCAGGTTGATCTTAATCAGGTCATCCATTTTCATGACCACTGAAATGAGAAAAAAGCAATCATGTCACTGAATCACATGTTACTGTTTCTCCTGGCATACTCATGTAAAGAGAATGGAGTTACTTGTTATCCAAGTGGCATAAGATTTTCACAGAATCAGTATGAGGTACTTATTTGTGACCATTATATGGTTTTTCTCCTTAATACATTAATATACCATGAGGTTTCCCAATGTTCAAACCTGATCCTTTTTACTATGGGAATTTGTCAAGGATGGTAGAATGACATTTGTGCTATGATGAGTGGGATGCCTGCCCTGGCTACTCTGCTTTCAGTACAGATCTCTGCCTATGTAAACTGGAAGGAAGCAGATAATGTTTCATGTGCCTGGGAACCTGTGAGACACCAGGGAAGACTAGAGGAATTCTAGAGTTCTGGTTTCAGACTAGTTAGACTTAAGTGTTGCAGACATCTGGGAAGTGAGCTAATAGAGGGCCTCTTTCTCTCTCTTTCTTCTCTCACTATCACTCTGCCTTTCACAAAGATGAAATAATTATAAAATATTTTAAAGAATGGACAAATATTTAATAAAAATATTCACCCACTACCTAGCAACCATTTTTCCCCTGTCCTTTTTCTCCAGTTTATTTTTATAAAAATTGTGTGCTTTTTGATTCTCCGATATTTCAACCATAAACATGAAAAAGTTTTACTGATCATTTACTTGCAGGTGGAGAAGAGTGAAATGTGCCTGTACTTTAAGCAGGACAACATTTAAGGAGTATGATTTGGATCTAAGATTGTCTCATGTTCAGTCTTCCTAGGTAAACATCATTTGTGGGATTTTTCAAATGAAAAACTACCTTGTCTCTACTCTATGCCAGCTTCCCCAAATTCCTAAGGACACCCGACACCTTCAGCCTCTCAGAAATACAACAGGTAGAGAAAAGTCCCAATATACCACTTTAGTTAAACACTCCCAATCAGTTTGAAGAATTTGTTTCTGCAAACTGGGATGTGCTCATCTTCTTTGAAAAGTGTTTTCTAGCTCATTCTGAAATCATCAGTGCTGGTTACCTCCTCTCGATTCTTTCTGTAAACATTCCTGTGTGATAATTTGAATTTCTAGATGCTTTTAATCAGTTGCCTCCTATTTTCACTGAAAGCTTCATTTCCTATGCTTTTCTTATCTTTTTATTTGCTTATTTTTCAATGATACTGAAAAATAAGAGAGAAATCATACTTCAAACTCCACCCTTAACAAAATCTAAGCCACTCAACATAAACCCAGGAGGCTACTTGAGCTTGGGTCTCAAAAGCGCATTACTTTCTTGGTGAGTCTAGGATCACTTATTTTCATGTTTTATATAAGTTCATGCTTAGTTTATGATTTCTTTTCTTTCAAAGATTTACTTTATTTACTTGAAAGCTAGAATTATAGAAAGAGATAGACAGAGAGAAGCCTTCCATATGCTGATTCACTCCCCATATGGGAACAACAAACCAATGCTGGGCCAAGATGAAGTTAGGAGCCAGGAGTGTCTTTCCTGTCTCCCACATGGGTACAGGGGGCCAAGGACTTGGGCCAACCTCTTCTCTTTTCTCAGGTACATTAGCAGAGAGCTGGATTAGAAGAGGACCAGCTGAGACTTGAAATGGCACCCATATGCAATGCTAGTGCTGCAGGCTGGAGCTTTAACACACTGCACCACAGTGTCATTCCTAGCTTCATAATTTATGATGTCACAACACAGAGGCTTACTCATGACCATTTTTTTTTTTAAAGATTTATTTATTTAATTGAAAGTCAGAGTTACAAGAGAGAGGAGAGGCAAAGAGAGAGTAAGCTCTTCCATCCAATGGTTCACTCCTCAATTGGCCACAGAGGCCAGAACTGTGCTGATCTGAAGCCAGGAGCCAGGAACTTCTTCTGGGTCTCCCTCAGGTGCAGGGGTGCAAGGACTTAGACCATCTTCTACTGCTTTCCCAGGCCATAGCCAAGAGCTGGTTTGGAAGTGGAGCAACTGTGTCTCGAACTGGTGCCCATATGGGATGCTGGTGCTTCAGCCTAGGGTTTTAATTCACTGCACCACAGCACCGGCCACATGACCATCTTTTAGCATTTACTTATTTGCTTACTTGAGAGTCAGAGAGACAGAATGAAAGATAAAGACAGACTGAAACAGAGGTTTGCCAACTATAGGCTCACTCCTCAAATGTTTCCAACAGACTATAATTTTCTTATTTATTTGAGAGGCACAGAGGGAAAAAAAAAAGAGACTAAAAAAGAGAGTTCACACTTATTGATTCAGTCCTGAGCAAGTTCTATGCCTGGGCAAAATCATGAGAGGGAACTCAATCTGAGCAATGAGTTAGAAATAAGTTTCTGGGGGCTGGCATTGTGGTAAAGCAGGTAAAGCCACCACCTGCAGTGTCAACATCACTTATGGGCACCAGTTTAAGTCCTAGCTACTCCACTTCTGATCCAGCACCCTGCTATGGCCTGGGAAAGCAGTAGAAGATGGCCCAAGTCCTTGGACCCCTGTACCCATGTGGGAGACCTGGAAGAAGCTCCTGGCTCCTGGCTTCAGATCAGTACAGCTCCAGCCATGACAGCCAATTGGGAAGTGAACCAGTGGCTGGAAGACCTCTCTCTCTCTGTCTCTCCTTCTTCTCTCTCTCTGACTTTGAAATAAATAAATAAATCTTTAAAAAAAAAAAAAAAAAAAAAGAACAGAAACAGGGCAGCACCGTGGCTCAATAGGCTAACCCTCTGCCTGTGACACTGGCACACCTGGTTCTAGTCCCAGTTGGGGCACTGGATTCTGTCCCGGTTGCCCCTCTTCCAGGCCAGCTCTCTGCTGTGGTCCGGGAGTACAGTGGAGGATAGCCCAAGTCCTTGGGCCCTACACCCGCATGGGAGACCAGGAGAAGGCTCCTGGCTTCAGATCAGCATGGTATGCCAGCCACAGTGTGCTGTGGCCATTGGAGGTGAACCAATGGTAAAGGAAGACCTTTCTCTCTGTCTCTCTCTCTCACTCTCCACTCTGCCTGTCAAAAAAAGAAAAAAAGACCAGAAACATTAAGATTAAAAAAATAAGTTTCTGTATGTTGCCTAACTAACAAGCACTGAAGGAACTAATAAGTGCATGAAGGAAAAGGTATAAAAGTATAGATAAGGACAAGTTAGAATTTGGGGAATGTATCAAACCTAAATAAAAGCCTTAGTAACATCAGGAAATGACTGGATTTTTTTTTTTTTTTAATCAAAGAACATCTTCACTAAGAACAAAATTTAGAAAAGATACTGGTATCTCTAAATGCCTGTGTCTGATCCACAAAACCAGCTGTCAGCAGGAGTAAGGCTTGAGAAAATTTCATGGAAGGACTACTAGTCAACATATACACACTTTCTGCTTTGGCCTCCCTGTCTCTTATGTGCAGACTGACCTGAAAGGCTCTGATTCAAGCATTTGTCCACCATCCATGGCTCTTCTCCTTGCTCCAACTTGAAGATTAAGTCAGGTTTGGTAATGCAGTACCCTATTAATGGAAACAAAGTAAGACTTTGTAAAATCACTATCTTGGGTTATTTGAAGGACTACAGCTTGGTTAAGGAGCTATGCAACAAATGTTCCAATTTGAATCTTTTGTTAGATGGTAGATATTCAGATTATTCATGGACTCAAATTCTAATCCTGTCCAATATTAAACATTATAAAGTGTTCCCTTGCTTGTCAAATAGCACGAAAATGTTATCACTGGGAATGTGATGGGTGTCACTCACCCAAGGAGAAGAGGCTGCTGTAGGTCTCCAGCATCACATCTCTGTACAGGATTTTCTGAGCATTGTTCATGTTCTGCCATTCCTCCCAGGTAAAGTACACAGCCAGGTCTTCAAATGCTATCATCACCTGTAACATTACACTTCCAGTCAACATGTTAACTCTGTCACAAAACAAACACTGACAGTTGTGTATGAATATGAAGGAAAAAGGAAGGATATGGTTTTACATTAGACTTGTTGAGTGTTTAGAAAGCCACACAGAGCATTCAACAGAGTCAAACCCATTATCTACTGGCTGTGCGAAATGCCCAAGCTGGAGGGAAACAGGAGGTTCAAATCACAAAGGCCACATCTGTCAAGGGGAATTGCACAGCAGGCTAAAAGAGGGGCAATACTGACTACACCGCAAGGTGGAGGCGCTGGCCTATTTTTTAAGATTATTTATTTGAAAGGCAGACTTACAGAGATTGGGAGAGACAGGGAGACAAAAGGATATATCTTCTATCTACTGTTCATTTCCCAAATGCCCACAATGGCTGGGACTGGGCCAGGTCAAAGCCAGGAGCCTGGGACTCCGTGGGTCTCCCATATTGATGGAAGGGTCCAAATACTCAAGTCATTTTCACTGCTCTTTCAATCAGATTAGCAGGGAACTAGATTGGAAGTGGAGCAGCAAGGACTCAAATCCTTTGTTTACATGGGATGTCAGCATTGATAGTGGAGGCTTAGCCTGCTGGGTTACAATTCTGGTGACTATTGCAGGTTCTTAAACAAATCTCTAAGCATTTTTCTCAGTGAGTCACAAATGCAGATTGTACTGCAGACATTCCCAGGTTCTCTTTTTGGGCAAATAATTCCATTGCTTTCACTTTAATTATGTATAATGTTATTTCAAATGTTTATCATTTGAATGTTTTGGGCAGTTATTTCAATTGTTTATCAGTAGAATAATCATAGACAAGGGCAAAAGCTAATTTGTATTCTTTGTCTTACCTGTATTTTCTCTCTTACTTAAAAATATTTATTAGCTTGATAGAGCAAAATGTTGATGTACTGAGAGATAGAGAGCTTTGACACATTAATTCACTTCCTAGATAACCACACCAAACAGAGGTGGGGCAGGACTGAAGCCAGGATTGAGGAATGGAATCTAGGCCTCCTTCATTAGTGACATCACCATTGCTTCCCCAGGTCTGCATTATCTGGGAGCTAAAAACTAGAGCCGGCATTGGAAATCAAACATAGACACTCTGAGGTGGCATCATAAACACTAAGCTAAATGTCTGCCCTGTCTTTTAATATATTTTTTTCTCTGACATATTGGAAATGATATGCATGGTGTTTTCCTGGAAATTATTTTCTGTTCATTCCCATTGCAGTTTCACTGATGATTTCTTGCCTTTTATTCTCAATGCTTCTACATACTTCTCCTTAACATTGCCCATTCAAGAGTCAGTATTGCAGACCGGCACTGTGGCTAAACAGGCTAATCCTCCACCTAGCGGTGCCAGCACATCGGGTTCTAGTCTCGGTCGGGGCACTGGATTCTGTCCCAGTTGCCCCTCTTCCAGGCCAGCTCTCTGCTGTGGCCCGGGAGTGCAGTGGAGGATGGCCCAAGTCCTTGGGCCCTGCACCCGCAAGGGAGACCAGGAGAAGCATCTGGCTCCTGGCTTTGGATCAGCATGTTGCACCGGCCACAGCGCGCTGGCCGCGGTGGCCATTGAAGGGTGAACCAACAGCAAAGGAAGACCTTTCTCTCTGTCTCTCTCTCTCTCTCACTATCCACTCTGCCTGCCAAATAAATAAATAAATAAATAAGCCTCCAGTAGATTCTTCACACATTCCTTATTCTATTCCAGAATCCAATTCAGCTTCTCAAAGGTATTAAGGACTCCATTACTCTAACAATTCAAAAACAAACTTAACTGATTTGTGTTTTAGCACTAGGTAACTCTTCCACTTGCGGAATGCTAAGTGTTTACTTCATAGGTAGCACTAAAACACTGCTCAGTACATCATCTACATTTAGACTGTTTCAGACAACACGACCCCAAAAATGTAGCATATTGTGCTTAGTTTCAACTCAATTCATGTAACAAATATATATTTTGCTATAGCAACAGAAAGACAAGAGACCAAACTGCATTATGATAGATGACAGTAATGATGCATAATTGTGCCAAATTCATCATTCATTTCTGTATATACCATGAGAACAAATTTTATGTTTATTTTTCTATTTTAAAATTTTCAAAGATTTATTTATTTATTTGAAAGTCAGAGTTACACAGAGAGAGGAGAGGCAGAGAGAGAGAGGTCTTCCATCTGCTGGTTCAGTCCCCAATTGGCTGCAATGGCTGGAACTGCACCAATCTGAAGCCAGGAACCAGGAGCTTCTTCTGTGCCTCCCACATGGGTTCAGGGGCCCAAGGACCTGGGCCATCTTCCACTGCTTTCCCAGGCCATAGTAGAGAGCTGGAGAAGAAGTGGAACAGCAGGGTCTCAAACCGGTGCCCATATGGGATGCCAATGCTTTAGACCAGGGCATTAACCCACTGAGCCACAGAGCCAGCCCCATATTTTCCATTTTAATTAACTAGTATACTGGGACCAGCACTGTGGCATAGCAGGTAAAGCCACTGCCTTCAGTGCTGGCATCCCATATTGGTGCCAGTTCAAGTCCCAGTGGCTTTCCTTCCAATCCAGCTCTCTACTATGGCCTGGGAAATCAGTAGAAGATGGCCTAAGTCCTTGGGCCCCTGGACCCATATGGGAGGTCCAGAAGAAGCTCTTCACTTCTAGCTCTGGATCAGTGCAACTCTGGCCATTGTGGCAAATTGGGGAGTGAACCAGCAGATGAAAGACTCTCTCTCTCTCTCCCTCTGCCTCTCTGTAACTCTGGCTTTCAAATAAATTAAAAAAAAAATCTAAAAAGAAAATAAATAAATAAACTAGCATTAAACACCTAAAATAAGTACTGACAAACTGGGGGATAAAAAAAAAAAAACAAAAAACAAAAAACACTTACAGGTGATATATTCATTTTCTTTCCTCTTAGGAACATGTGGAGGACCCAGAATCATACCTGGGAGAGAAGGTGAATGACAAGAGTTCAAAGAAAACTCTGGAGGCCAACGCTGCTGCCTGCAGTGCCAGCATTCCATATGGGTGCTGGTTTGAGTCCTGCCTGCTCAACGTACAATCTAGCTATCTGCTATGTCCTGAGAAAGCAGTGGAACATGGTCCAAGTCCTTGGGCCCCTACACCTTCATGGGAGACCCAGAAGCTCTTGGGTCTTGGCATTGGATCAGCTCAGCTCCAGCCTTTGCAGTAATTTGGAGGGTGAGCCAGCAGATAGAAGACTCTCTCTCTCTCTCTCTCTCTCTCTCTCTGCAACTCTTTCAATAAATAAATGAAATCTAAAAAAAAAAAAAAAAAAAACCAAAAAACAAAAAACCTGTACTTTCCTTCTGCACTGAACAGTGGGAAAAAAAGAATATGATAGAATGCATAAATAACAATAAATACATTAACCAAGAAAATACCAGCTTTACTGTGGAGGAATAAACCTGTAAAAATGGAAATACATAGGAAAATGCACCCACCTATATTACGTGGCAGAGATTAAACAGAAGTTATCATTGGTTTAACGAAAGCATTATCTACAGATTTTTTAAAATAATAGTGTAAAAGTAAAAAGAAATGTTAAGAGTGTTCAAATAAATGATTATCAAAGATAAACATTATGTTGTTATTAAAGGTTACACTAAATAAAGTTAACAAATACACATAATGTATATTTAATGCAGTGCACTTTACCAGTAATGATTCTAAATAGACCTTTTCCCTTCACAAATCCCTGGATTGGGGCTGGCAATGTGGCCTAGTGGGTTAAGCTGCTGCCTGCAAACAGCATCCCATATAGGCACTAGTTTGATTGCCAGCTGCTCCACTTCTGATCCAGCTTTCTGCTATGGCCTGGGAAAGCAGTAGAAGATGGCCCAAGTCCTTTGGCCACTGTACCCATGTGGGAGCTCCTAGATCCTGGCTTTGGATTGGCACAACTCTGCCATTGCAGCAAACTGGGGAGTGAACCATTAGATGGAAGATCTCTCTCTCTCTCTCTCTCTCTCTCTCTCTCTCTCTCTCTGCATCTCCCTCTCTCTGTGTGTAACTCTTTAAAAAAAATAAATCTTTTAAAAAAAGACCCTGAGAAAAAATATTTGCAAACTATACTACAGATAAAGGGTTGATAACCAGAATCTACAAAGAAATCAAGAAACTCCACAACAACAAAACAAACAACCCACTTAAGAGATGGGCCAAGGACCTCAAGAGACATTTTTTGAAAGAGGAAATCCAAATGGCCAACAGACACATGAAAAAATGTTCAAGATCACTAGTACTCAGAGAAATGCAAATCAAAACCACAATGAGGTTTCACCTCACCCAGGTGAAAATGGCTCACATTCAGAAATCTACCAACAACAGATGCTGGAGAGGATGTGGGGAAAAAGGGACACTAACCCACTGTTGGTGGGAATGCAAACTGGTTAAGCCACTATGGAAATCACTCTGGAGATTCCTCAGAAACCTGAACATAACCCTACCATACAACCCAGCCATCCCACTCCTTGGAATTTACCCAAAGGAAATTAATTTGGCTAATAAAAAAAGCCATCTGCACATTAATGTTTCTTGCAGCTCAATTCACAATAGCTAAGACCTGGAACCAACCCAAATGCCCATCAACAGTTGGCTGGATAAAGAAATTATGGGACATGTACGCCATAGAATACTATACAGCAGTAAGAAACAATGAAACCCGGTCATTTGCAACAAGATTAAGGAATCTGGAAAACATCATGCTGAGTGAATTAAGCCAGTCCCAAAGAGACAAATTTCATTTGTTTTCCCTGAGCACCAAAGGGGAAACCTCTCGAAGTGAAATGGACACTATAAAAAACAATGACCTGATCAGCTCTTGTCCTGACTCTAGATGTACAATGTAATACTTAATGCTTTTTAGTATTTGTTGTTCTTGTTGTTGTTGTTCTAGTACTAGTGGTTGAACTCTGTAATTAACACACAATTATTCTTAGGTGGTTAAATTTTAACTGAAAAGTGATCCCTGTTAAATTTCAGAGTGGAAAAAGAGAGGGAGGAGATGTACAATTGGGGACATATGCAATCGGACTTGCCCCAAATGGCGGAGTTAGAAATGTGCCAGGGGATTCCAATACAATCCCATCAAGGTGGCATGTACCAATGCCATCTCACTAGTCCAAGTGATCAATTTCAGTTACCAATTGATGGCTCTGATAGGTCGAAGAGTCAAAGGGATCACACAAACAAGACAAGTGTCTGCTAATACTAACTGATAGAATCCAAAAGGGAAAAAACGATCCAACATGGGAAGCGGGATACACAGCACACTCATAGAATGGCAGATGTCCTAAGCAACACTCTGGCCTCAGAATCAGCCATTAAGGCATTCAGATCTGGCTGAAGAGCCCATGAGAGTATTGTAGGCATGGAAAGCCAAGATACCATGGAAAAGAAAAAAAAAAAGAAGAAGAAGACCTAAATCAAAGATCTCTGTGAGTATGATCCCAGTGGAAAGAACGGGGCCATCAAAGAAGGAGGTACCTTTCTCTGAAGGGAGGAGAGAACTTCCACTTTGACTGTGACCCTATCGGAACAAGATCAAAGTCAGCGAAATCTAAAGGCTTCCATAGCCCTGGCAACTCATGACTAGAGCCTAGGGAGATTACTGACGCCATGAACAGGAGTGTCAAATTGTTAAATCAGCAACAGGAGTCACTGTGGACTTACATCCCATGTGGGATCTGTCCTTAATGTGTTGTCCAATGTGAAGTGATGCTATAACTAGTACTGAAACAGTATTTTTACACTTTGTGTTTCTGCGTGGGTACAAACTGATGAGATCTTTACTAATTATATACAAAATCAATCTTCTGTATATAAAGATAATTGGAAATGAAAAAAAAAAAACCTGGTGTTAAATTGGAAATGGCATAGAAAATTAATTATTTTTTTAAAAAAATATTATGTAGGATCTCTGTCTTTAATGTGCTGTACACTGTTATTTAAAGCTATAACTAGTACTCCAACACTATTTTTCTCACTTTGTGTTGCTATATGGGGGAAAACTATTGAAGTTTTTACCTAATATATACTAAACTGATCTTCTGTATATAAAGAGAATTGAAAATGAATCTTGATGTGAATGGAAGAGGAGAGGGATTGGGAAAGTGGAGGGTTGTGGGTGGGAGGGAAGTTATGGGAAGGGGGAAGCCATTGTAACACATAAGCTGTACTTTGGAAATTTATATTCATTAAATAAAAGTTTAATAAATTAAAAAAAAGGTCATATATATATATATATATACAATGTAAAAAAAAAAAAAAGACCCTGAATTTCACTTGACTTACCCCATGACATACCAGTAAATGTGATAGAATTATACAATTTGTTAAAAGATTTATTTATTTGAAAGAGTTACACAAAGAGAAAAGGAGAGGCAGAGAAAAAGAGAGAGAGAGAGAGGAGAGAGGAGAGAGGAGAGAGGGCGAGAGGGAGAGAGAGAGAGAGAGGAGAGGAGAGAGGAGGGGGGGAGAGGAAAGGAGAAAGAGAGGCCTTTGAACTGCAGGTTCACTCTCCACATGGCTGCAATGGCTGGAGCTGTGTAGATCCAAAGATATGAGCCAGGAGCTTCTTCCAGGTCTCCCACAAGGGAGCAGGGGCCAAAGGACTTGGACCATCTTCTACTGTTTTCCCAGGCCATAGCAAAGAGCTAGATCAGAAGTGGAGCAGCCGAGTCTCGAACTGACACCCATATGAGATGCTGGCACTGTAGGTGGTGGCTTTACCTGCTATGCCACAGAACCAGCCCCAGAAATAGATAATTTGTAAAGTATTTGCCTTCTCATATTTTCTTTTTCTGACAGTTATCTTCTGAAAAACCCTGGGGCCTGCCTATTGAAGAGATAGTATGTAGGCTGGCACCACAGCTCACTAGGCTAATCCTCCACCTGCAACACTGGCACTCTGCATTCTAGTCCAGGTTGGGGCACTGGTTCTGTTACAGTTGCTCCCCTTCCAGTCCAGCTCTCAGCTGTGGCCTGGGAAGGCAATGGAGGATGGCCCAAGTGCTTGGGCCCTGCACCCACATGGGAGACCAGGAGGAAGCACCTGGCTCCTAGCTTTGGATCGGCACAGAATGCCGGCCATAGTGGCCACTTGGGGGGTGAGCCACTGGAAGGAAGACATTTCTCTCTGTCTCTCTCTCTCACTAACTCTGCCTGTCAAAAAAAAAAAATAAATAAAAAAGATAATATGTAGCCAAGATTCACCACAAACCCCAGACACTTAAGTGAAGCCTCAATGAGTTCCCCAAATGACTAAACTCTCATTTCTGCTCCTGGACTGATCATAGGAACTGCCCAGCTGAGTGCAGCCCATAACTCAGAGTCAGAACTCCAAATCAAATGGTTATTTGTTAAGCCATTGTGTTTTCTGATTTGTCCTACATCAAATGCTGATATATATCAGTAAGTATGGCAGAAAGTTGAATTACATGCAAACTACAATGCATACAACTTCAAAATTTCACTTAGAAATTCCCATAAAACAGGGCCAGCATTGTCACATAGCAAGTAAATCTGCCATCTGCAATACAAGCACCCCATATGAGCACTGGTTCATGTTCTGACTGTTCTGCTTTTGATCCAGCTTCCTGCTGATGGCCTGAGAAAAGCAACGAATGACGATCCAAATACTTGGGCAAATGCTACCAATGTGAGAGACCCAGATGAAGATCTTGGTTCCTTGCCTCATTCTGTCCCGGCCCTGCTCAATGCGGCCATCTGTGATGTGAACAAGCAGAAGGAAGATCTCTCTGGTTCTCTCCTCTATATACAATATTTTCAAATAAACTTTTTAAAAACTTAGAAAAAATCTGCTATAAACACAATCTTTGCCTATCAATTAGACCTTAGAAAAGCTGTTAATACTAAAAAAAAAAAAAAAAAAAAAAAAAAAAAAAAAAAAAAGTCCTGAGATTCACACAAATAAATTATCTGGAGACCATAAGATTGGTTTTCACATTTCAGCTTATATATGGTCATTGTGTACTTTGAGTTTATATTTTAAGAAGCTTATTATCACATGAAATCTAATTTAATATAATTTTACTATCTCAGAAACCAAGATAAAGGTTCACAGTAATTTTCTGTAGCTGCATGTATACTGCATATTGTTCAAGAAGAATGACTGAAAGGGGGAATATTTTTATGATATGCTTTTTGTTTTTCTTAAAGATTTATTTATTTGAAAGTCAAAGTTACACAGAGAGAGGAGAGGTAGAGAGAGAGAGAGAGAGAGAGAGAGAGAGAGAGAGAGAGAGAGGTCTTCCATCCGATGGCTCACTCTGCAAATGGCAGCAATGGCCAGAGCTGCACCAACTAACGCCAGGACCCAGGAGCTTCGTGCAGGTCTCCCACATGGGTGCAGGAACCCAGGGACTTGGACGATCTTCTACTGCTTTTCCAGGCCATAGCAGAGAGCTGGATCAAAAGTGGAGCAGCTGAGTCTTGAACCCATGCCAATATGGGATGTGGGCACTTCAGGCCAGGGCATTAACCTACTGTGCCACAGCACCAGCCTCATGATATGCTTTTTGAAGTCACACACTCCAAATATAGCATTAGTAGCAAAAGGGAAGACATGCTCATGAAAGTTTTCTAAAGCAGTACTGTTTGAACTGGTGACAATTTCTGAAATGGATCTGAAAAATAAATGTTTTTTTAATTAAGTGTGGCAAGATAGAGAACATTAGACAGAAGTTACAGTGCCAGGTATTTACAAATCATGTGACACTACACAAAGCACTTTCCGTGATCCCTGTTAAATATAACAGTGGGAAAAATAGAGGGAGGAGATGTACAATTGGGGACATGCTCAATCGGACTTGCCCCAAATGGTGGAGTTAGAAACGTGCCAGGGGATTCCAATACAATCCCATCAAGGTGGCATGTACCAATGCCATCTCACTAGTCCAAGTGATCAATTTCAGTGAACAACTGATCACACTGATAGGTCAAAGAGTCAAAGGGATCACACAAACAAGACAAGTGTCTGCTAATACTAACTGATAGAATCATAAAAGGAAAAAACGATCCAACATGGGAAGTGGGATACACAGCACACTCATAGAATGGCAGATGTCCAAAACAGAACTCTGGCCTCAGAATCAGCCCTTAAGACATTCGGATCTGGCTGAAGAGCCCATGAGATTATTGTAGGCATGGAAAGCCAAGACACACTGGCAAAAAAAAAGAAGAAGAAGAAGACCTAAATGAAAGATCTCTGTGAGTGAGATCCCAGTGGAAAGAATGGGGCCATCAAAGAAGGAAGTACTTTTCTCTGAAGGGAGGAGAGAACTTCCACTTTGACTATGACCCTGTCGGAATAAGATCAAAGTTGGTGAACCCTAAAGGCTTCCATAGCCTTGGCAGCTCATGACTAGAGCCTAGGGAGATTACTGACACCATAAACAAGAGTGTCAAATTGTTAAGTCAACAACAGGAATCACTGTGTACTTATGTCTCATGTGGGATCTGTCCTTAATGTGTTGTCCAATGTGAAGTGATGCTGTAACTAGTACTAAAACAGTATTTTTACACTTTGTGTTTCTGTGTGGGTGCAAACTGATGAAATCTTTACTTAGCATATACTAAATCGATCTTCTGTATATAAAGATAATTGAAAATGAAAAAAAAAAAAACCTGGTGTTAAATTGGAAATTGCATACAAAAGTAATCAATTTTTAAAAAATATCATGTAGGATCTCTGTCTTTAATGTGCTGTACACTCTTATTTAATGCTATAACTAGTACTCCAACAGTATTTTTTCACTTTGTGTTGCTATGGGGGGGCAAACTGTTGAAATCTTTGCTTAATATATACTAAACTGATCTTCTGTATATAAAGAGAATTGAAAATGAATCTTGATGTGAATGGAAGGGGAGAGGGATTGGGAAAGGGGAGGGTTGCGGGTGGGAGGGAAGTTATTGGGGGGAGTCATTGTAATCCATAAGCTGTACTTTGGAAATTTATATTCATTAAATAAAAGTTTAAAAAAAAGCACTTTTCTCCTGAAAAACCATTTGTTTCATCTTTTTTACAGAGATACTGGCAAAACTTCCTTGAGCTACCAGGAAGGACTATTAGAATACAGGGGGCAGGAGTCCTCCAAGATGGTGGAATAGGAAGGGAGCACACTGATAGTCTGGGAAAAGATAGTTTAATAAAAGTGGAGATACTGTAGTTTCAGGGAAGAGTTAGGGAAAAAAACTGCAGAGGAAACTCTTCTGGAACTAGTGGGACATAGTGGATCTATGTGGAGGGCATGGGTGCCCACAGATTGGGACCCCAGCTGCCGAGTCCACACAGCAGCACTGGAAAGGGAGGTGAGGCAAAGCCTCAGTAGCCCAAGACACAGGTGGGGAAGTGGCAGTAAGAGCCTAGAGGGAACAAGGTTTGAAGCCCTGTGGGGGAAAGTCCAACAGGCTAACTAGAAGAGAGAAGAAAAAAAAATAATAATATAAAAAATAAAATAAAAGGGACCCGTATGGATACGATTCTCTCCACTCACCTTACAAAGGCAAGCAAGACAAAGAGCAGGCACCATTTTGGACATACATAAAAGCTTCACCACCTCAGGGCTGCACCCACCCTCAAATAAGCAGAAAAACCTGACTCTGGTGGGGAGAAATAACAGGAGGTTAGGACCTAGTGAAAAGTGGAGCTTATGAACTGTGACTGAAAAAAAAAAAAAAAAAAACCTGAAGGTGTATGAGAGAATTCATGGAGTGCCTGAGAGTGAGTACTCTCAGGAAATGCCTCAAACTTGGTAACCTTAGCAAGCTGGTGGGAGATTGAAGGGGAAACTGAGCTTACACTGAGGACTGCACAGACCCTTTGTGTGGTCCTTGGGGTAGAGCAGACGAATATAATACCCACAGGGGGCAGAGCTCAGACACTGACTGCCTTCAATTCTGCTCAGCTGGGCAGAATTAATCCATTCTGAATAAAAAAAAGAGAGAGAGAGAGAGAGAGAGAGAGAGAGAGAGAGAGAAAGAGAGAAAATTGAAAATTTACCATGCATTACCTGGGTGTGTCACCCTTAACACTGAAGAACCAAACAGAGCTCTCTGGCCACACCCATCACAAACCTCTAAGGATCCATCAAAAGCAGACAGTCCACTTAATCAAGTCATAGTATCATGAGAAAAATCACCACATCAAAAAAAAAAAAAAAGAAACCAAAGAATATATCCACACTACCAAGCAACAAATGCAGAAACTGAGGAAAGAAGAACAAGAAAGACATTATGATACCCCAAATGAATAAGACACCCCAATTCAAGATTATAAAGGTGGTGAGATAGAAGAAATGCAAGAAGCAGATCTAAAAAAATTTATGATAAGAACACTTGGAAGTTCTCACAAATTCTTGAACTACAGAAATCCTTACTGGGCAGGGTAGAAAATCTCTCTCATGAAAATGAAATCTTAAGGAGAAATCAAAATGAAATGAAGCAATTAGTAGAACATCAAATTGTGATAGTGAAGAGAAATTAAAATGAAATGAAGAATTCAATAGATCAAATGACAAATGCATTTGAGAGCCTTAAAAAAAGAATCAGTGAAGCAGAAGAGAGAATATCGGACTTAGAAGACAGAGCACAGGAAAGTATACAGTCAAACCAAAGAAATGAAGAGGAAATTAGAAACCCAAAAAATATTGTTGGGAATCTACAGGATACTATTAAAAAAAACCCAACATTCAGGTTCTAGGAGTTCCTGAAGGCATGGAGAGAGAGAAAAGATTAGAAGGCCTTTTTAGTGAGATACTAGCAAAAAACTTCCCAGGTTTGGAGAAGCACAGAGACATCCCAGTACAGGAAGCTCATAGAGCCCCTAATAAACATGACCAAAAGAGATCCTCACCACGACACGTTGTAATCAAACTCACTACAGTGAAACACAAAGAAAAGATTCTAAAATGTGCAAGGGAGAAATGTCAGAATACTCTTAGAGGATCTCCAATTAGACTCACAGCAGACTTCTCATCAGGAATCCTACAGGCTAGGAAGGAATGGCAAGATATAGCCCAGGTACTAAGAGAAAAAAACTGACAGCCCAGAATATTATATCCCACAAAGCTCTCATTTGTGAATGAAGGTGAAATAGAGACCTTTCATAGCAAACAGAAATTGAAAGAATTTGTTTCCACTCCTCCAGCCCTGCAAAAGATGCTTAAAGATGTGTTACACATAGAAACACAGCCATCAATATGAAAGAAGGTAAAGGAAGAAAACCTCCCAGTAAAAGATCACATGAAGTTCAAAACATATATTAGAAATACCTTTGGGAAAATGGCAGGACAAAGTTGCTACTTATCGACAGTCACATTGAATGTTAATGGCCATACCTCTCCAGTTAAAAGACACAGACTGGCTGAATGGATTAAGGAACAAAACCCATCTATTTGCTGCTCACAAGAAACACATCTTTCCAACAAAGATGCATGCACACTGAAAGTGAAAGGCTGGAAAAAGATATTCCATGCCAACAGAAATGAAAAAAGAGCTGGTGTAGCCATCTTAATATCAGACAAAATAAACTTTAACACAAAAACTATTGAGACAAAGAGGGGCACTATATAATGATTAAGGGATCAATTCAACAGGAAGATGTAACTATTATAAATGTATATGCACCTAATTACAGGACACTAGTTTATTGAAAATATATGTTAAGGGACTCAAAAAGGAGACATAGACTCCAATACAATAGTAGTGGGGGACTTCATACTCCACTCTCAGAAATAGAAAGTTCAACCAGACAGAAGATCAACAAGGAAACAGCAGATTTAATCAACACTATAGCCCAAATGGATCTAACAGATATCTACAGAACTTTCAATCCTACACTTAAAGAATTTACATTCTGCTCAGCAGTGCATGGAACCTGCTCCAGGATTGACCACATGCTAGGCCATAAAGCAAGTCTCAGCAAATTGAAAAGAATTAAAAGCATAGGATGCAGCTTCTCAGACCACAGTGAAATGAAGTGAGAAATTAGCAACTCAGGAATCCTGAAAGCATATGCAAACACATGGAGATTAAACAACATGCATCACTGAAAGAAAATTACAGACCAATATCCCTGATGAACACAGACGCAAAAATCCTCAATAAAATCCTGGCTAATAGAATGCAATAACACATCAGAAAGATCAGCCACCCAGACTAAGTGGGATTTATCCCTGGTATGCAGGGATGGTTCAATGTTTGCAAATCAATCAATGTGATACACCACATTAACAAACTGCAGAGGAAAAACCATGATTATCTCAATAGATGCAGACAAAGCATTTGATAAAATACAACACACTTTCATGATGAAAACTCTAAGAAAACTGGGTATGGAAGGAACATTCCTCAATACAATCAAAGCAATATATGAAAAATCCATGGCCAACATCCTATTGAATGCGGAAAAGTTGGAAGCATTTCCATTGAGATCAGGTACCAGACAGGGATGCCCACTCTCACCACTGCTATTCAATATAGTTCTGGAAGTTTTAGCCAGAGCCATTAGGCAAGAAAAAGAAAGTAAGGGACACAAATTGGGAAGGAAGAAGTCAAACTTTCCATCTTTGCAGACAATATGATTCTTTATTTAGGGGATCCAAAGGACTCTACTAAGAGACTATTGGAACGCATAAAGGAGTTTGGCAAAGTAGCACGATATAAAATCAATGCACAAAAATCAGCAGCCTTTGTATACACAGGCAATTCCACAGCTGAGAAAGAACTACTAAGATCAATCCCCTTCACAATAGCTACAAAAATAATCAAATACCTTGGAATAAACTTAACCAAGGATGTTAAAGATCTCTATGATGAAAATTACAGAATCTTAAAGCAAGAAATAGAAGAGAATACCAAAAAATGGAAAAATTTTCCATTCTCATGGATTGGAAGAATCAATATCATCAAAATGTCCATTCTTCCAAAAGCGATTTATAGATTCATTGCAATATCAATCAAAATACCGAAGACATTCTTCTCAGATCTGCAAAAAATGATGCTGAAATTCATATGGAGACATAGAAGACCTCAAATAGCTAAAGCAATCTTGTACAACAAAAACAAAACCAGAGGCATCACAATACCAGATGTCAGGACATACTACAGGGCAATAGTCATCAAAACAGCATGGTACTGGTACAGAAACAGATGGATAGACCAATGGAACAGAACAGAAACGCTGGAAATCAATCCAAACATCTACAGCCAACTTATATTTGATCAAGGATCCAAAACCAATGCCTGGAGTAAGGACAGTCTATTCAATAAATGGTGCTAGGAAAACTGGACTTCTACATGCAGAAGCATGAAGCAAGGACCCTACTTTACACCTTACACAAAAATTCACTCAACATGGATTAAAGACTTAAATCTATGACCTGACACCATCAAATTATTAGAGAACATTGGAGAAACCATGCAAGATATAAGCATAGACAAGGACTTCTTAGAAAGACCCCAGAGGCACAGGCAATCAAAGCCAAAATTAACAATTGGGAATGCATCAAATTGAGAAGTTTCTGTACTTCAAAAGAAACAGTCAGGAAAGTGAAGAGGCAACCAACAGAATGGGAAAAATATTTGCAAACTATACTACAGATAAAGGGTTGATAACCAGAATCTACAAAGAAATCAAGAAAATCCACAACAACAAAACAAACAACCCACTTAAGAGATGGGCCAAGGACCTCAATAGACATTTTTTGAAAGAGGAAATCCAAATGGCCAACAGACACATGAAAAAATGTTCAGGATCACTAGCAATCAGGGAAATGCAAATCAAAACCACAATGAGGTTTCACCTCACCTCAGTTAGATTGGCTCACATACAGAAATATACCAACAACAGATGCTGGTGAGGATGTGGGGAAAAAGGACACTAACCCACTGTTGGTGGGAAAGCAAACTGGTAAAACCACTATGGAAGTCAGTCTGGAGACTCCTCAGAAACCTGAATATAACCCTACCACACAACCCAGCCCTCCCACTCCTTGGAATTTACCCAAAGGAAATTAAATTGGCACATAACAAAGCTGTCTGAACCTTAATGTTTATTGCAGCTCAATTCTCAATAGCTATGACATGGAATCAACCTAAATGCCATCAACAGTAGACTGGATAAAGAAATTATGGGACATGTACTCTATAGAATACTATAAAGCAGTAAAAAAAAAAAAAAAAAACAATGAAATCCAGTCATTTGCAACAAGATAGAGGAATCTGGAAAACATCATGCAGAGTGAAATAAGCCAGTCCCAAAGAGACAAATATCATATGTTCTCCCTGATCAGTGGCAATTAACCAACCACCTAAAAGGAAGCCTGTTCAAGTGAAATGGACACTATGAGAAACAGTGACTTGCTCATCCCTTGTACTGAATGTTGATGAGCAACTTATTACTTTATCCCTTTTAGTAGTTCTTTGTTTTACTTAATACTATTGGTTGACCTCTGTAATTCACACATAATTATTCTTAGGTGTTTAAATTTAACTGAAAAGTGACCTCTGTTAAATATAAGAGGGGGAATAAGAGAGGGAGGAGAGCAACAATTTGGGACATGCTCAATCTGACTTGCATCAAATGGTAGAGTTAGAAACGTGCCAGGGGATTCCAATTCAATCCCATCAAGGTGGCATGTACCAATGCCATCTCACTAGTCCAAGTGATCAGTTTCCGTTCAGAATTGATCATAATGATAGGATAAAGAGTCAAAGGGATCACATAAGCAAGACTAGTGTCTGCTAATACTAACTGAGAATTAAAAAGGAGAGAATGATCCAACATGGGAAGCAGGATACACAGCAGACTCATAGAATGGCAGATGTCCTAAACAGCACTCTGGCCTCAGAATCAGCCCATAAGGCATTCGGATCTGGCTGAAGAGCCCATAAGAGTATTTTAGGGATGGAAAGCCAAGACAATCCAGCCAAAAAAAAAAAAAAAACAAAAAAAAAAAAAAAAACACCTAAATGAAAAATCTCTGTGAGATCTCAGTGGAAAGAATGGGCCATCAAAGAAGGAGGTTCCTTTCTCTGAAGGGAGGAGAGAACTTCCACTTGGACTATGACTTTGTCTAAGTAAGATTATAGTTGGTGAACTCAAAAAGCTTCCATAGCCTTGGCAACACATGACAAGAGCCTAGGGTGATTACTGAGGCCATAAACAAGAGTGTCAATTGTTAAATCAATAACAGGAGTCACTGTGCACTTATTCCCCATGTAGGATTTCTGTCCTTATTGTGTTGTTCAATGTGAATTAATGCTACAACTAGTACTCAAACAGTACTTTACACTTTGTGTTTCTGTGTGGGTGCAAACTGTTGAAATCTTTACTTAATATATACTAAATTGGTCTTCTGTGCATAAAGAGAATTGAAAATGAATCTTGATGTGAATGGAATGGGAGAGGGAGTGGGAGATGGGAGGGTTGTGGGTGGGAGGGAAGTTATGGGGGGGGGAGCCACTGTAATACAAAAGCTGTACTTTGAAAATTTATATTTATTAAATAAAAGATAAAGAGAAAAGGAATACAGGGGGCAGCATAGCCCAGGTACCAAGTATATGACAGAGTAGGTTTCACAGACCTCCATTTCTAGAGATCATGATAGTGGAATGAATTAATGGGCATGTGGTAGGAACCCTCCACCCCAGGCTGCACCATTAAGACCACTGTCTTTCTAATCCATTCACAACTCTCTTTTGAATGCTGGTCCAGAACTTCTATTACCACCAAGCCTTGAAAACTAATGGATGAGGTAAGTTAATATCAAGTATATCTTGTTCACTCTGGTCAGTATGATCCATAACTGCTTGGACAATGCAACTAGGATCTTTACTTTTTAATGACTCTTGTCTCTGCTCTTAGTCTTAAGGTGTTATCTCAGAGAGCATTAAGTTGTATTCTGTTAGAAAAGATTCCTATTTATTGAGCTCTCTTCTTCAAATACCATAACAACTTCTCACTTCCAAAGGAAATGGGACTGTTCCCCAGTACCCAAACTTCAATGTTCCCAGAAACTATGCAATGTATAAGTTCTGTAACCTCAAATGAGTAGCTATTGACAGGCTATACAGTACAGGAAACCAGAAACTTCATTTAAAGGATATACACCAGAAACCCCATAAATGCAATTGCAATACAGTGTAAGTCAGCCGGCACACATCTCACAATAAGGACATTTCACTAATATTATTGCTATACTCATCTTAAAGATGAGTAAACAGTGACAGAGGTGCAACCTACATTCAGCTCATATAGAATTCAGCTCAAATGGTCTGAATATCCATCTACATCCCACGGCCATCTTGTATGAGACCAGTTGTCTACAGAAATTTTAGAACCCCTTTCTGTATATCTGGAGACCCATTGGTCTTCTGTCAGACACCTCATATACTTTTTTTTTAAAGATTTATTTTTATTTATTTGACAGGCAGAGTTACAGAGAGAGGTAGAGAGAGAGAGAGAGAGAGAGGTCCTCCATCCACTGTTTCACTTCCCAGATGGCCACAATGGAGCTGTGCTGATCTGAAGCCAGGAGCCAGGAGCTTTTTCTGGGTCTCCCACATGGGTGTAGGGGCCGAAGGACTTGGGCTATCTTTTACTCCTTTCCCTGGCCACAGCAGAGAGCTAGATCAGAAGTGGAGCAGCCAGGATTAAAACTGATGCCCATATGGGATGCTGGCACTTCAGCCCAGGGCGTTAACCCATTGAGCCACAGCGCCAGCCCCTCATCTTCTGACAAAAAAAAAAAATCCTTGAAAATTCAACATTATTCATTTCTTCTATGTCTTTGGAACTGAGGATCTACCATTGGTATCCCTTCCTGAACCAGCCAAGGTCTATAGGGTGTACCTGAATGAGAGATTATAATGCCTCCAATCTACATCTGCACCTATGCCAACAAAAGACAGGAACCTGTCCTGCTCTCCAAAGTTCCTTTTACCCCCACACTAACATTCACAGACATAGAAACCAATCACACAGTCCTTGAGCAATATGAGGACAGCTTCAGGACCAGAAATTCTTTAAAGATGGTGGGAGTGGTTGCAATGGCATATGCTGAGAAGGAAAATAAAGGAGACTTTTCATGATCTTTCCCTGTTGACATCATGGGCTAATGAAGCAACTTTCCCTGTAAAACAGTGCACACCTCCATTAGGAATAAATTTGCTAGAAAATCAACCTCTTAGGATACAGCAGGGATACATAAAAACTTGTCTAACCACATGAAGTGCTCACATAATATTCCAATTCCTCATTAATTCCTGGCTTGGCAAATACATTTGAAAGAAACATACTATAAGTTGGCCAGCACCACAGCTCACTTGGTTAATCCTCCACCTGTGGCGCCGGCACCCCAGGTTCTAGTCCTGATTGGGGTGCTGGATTCTGTCCCAGTTGCTCCTCTTCCAGTCCAGCTCTCTGCTGTGGCCCGGGAGTGCAGTGGAGGATGGCCCAGGTCCTTGGGCCCTGCACCCGCATCAGAGACCAGGAGGAAGCACCTGGCTCCTGGCTTTGGATCAGCGCAGCGCACTGGCCATGGTGGCCACTTGGGGTGTGAACCAATGGAAAAAGGAAGACCTTTCTCTCTCTCTCTCTCTCTCTCACGCTCTCACTGCCTAACTCTGCCTGTCCAAAAAAAAGAAAAGAAGAAAAGAAACACACTATAAGTGGAGAAATTAAAATGTGGATAGAATTTTTGGAAATTGCCATTAAATATTTTATTACTTTTTCAATTCTCATAATTAAATTGTGGTTCTAAAACCTCAAATACTTCTTTTTTGATTTTTTATTAAACTTATTTAATGAATATAAATTTCCAAAGTACAGCTTATGGGTTACAATGGCTTCCCCCTCCCAAAACTTCCCTCCCACCCACAACCCTCCACTTTCCCGCTCCCTCTCCCCTTCTAATCACATCATGATTCATTTTCAATTCTCTTTATATACAGAAGATCAGTTTAGTATATATTAGGTAACAATTTCAACAGTTTGCCCCCATATAGCAACACAAAGTGAAAAAAAAATACTGTTGGAGTACTAGTTATAGCATTAAATAACAGTGTACAGCACATTAAAGACAGAGATCCTACATAATATGTTTTAAAAAAAATAATTAATTTTCTATGCCATTTGCAATGTAACACCAGGTTTTTTTTTTTCATTTCCAATTATCTTTATATACAGAAGATTGATTCAGTATATAATTAGTAAAGATCTCATCAGTTTGTACCCACACAGAAACACAAAGTGTAAAAATACTGTTTCAGTACTAGTTACAGCATCACTGCACATTAGACAACACATTAAGGACAGATCCCACATGGGATGTAAGTACACAGTGACTCCTGTTGCTGACTTAACAATTTGACACTCCGGTTCATGGTGTCAGTAATCTCTCTAGGCTCTAGTCATGAGTTGCCAGGGCTATGGAAGCCTTTGGAGTTCGCTGACTTTGGTCTTATTCCGATAGGGTCATAGTCAAAGTGGAAGTTCTCTCCTCCCTTCAGAGAAAGGTACCTCCTTCTTTGATGGCCCTGTTCTTTCCACTGGGCTCTCACTCACAGAGATCTTTCATTTAGGTCTTCTTCTTCTTTCTTTTTTTTTTTTTTTTCTTCTCCATGGTATCTTTGCTTTCCATGCCTACAATACTCTCATGGGCTCTTCAGCCAGATCTGAATGCCTTAAGGGCTGATTCTGAGGCCAGAGTGTTGTAAAACCTCAAATACTTCTACAGATAACTGGAAAAAAAAAAAAAAAACCCAAGGACTCT
The DNA here is from genome assembly GCF_033115175.1 of Lepus europaeus. Lineage (NCBI taxonomy): Eukaryota > Metazoa > Chordata > Mammalia > Lagomorpha > Leporidae > Lepus > Lepus europaeus. The sequence goes on along the minus strand of NW_026909276.1, from coordinate 8,854,710 downwards.
TTTTAACTTTAGTGTTTAAAGAAGAAAATAATATCCCTGAATAAATCATTTTTAATCCTTTAAAATGATTCTTGATCTTACCTACTAAAACAATTTGTGGATCATATTTCACAGTAAAATAGTAATAATTTGGTGGATTAATATGGCTGGAAAACAGGGTGAATGCCTTGTAAAATCTTTGTGAATATTTAAAACTGTGCTATCTGGTAATTCTTTACCCAAAACTTCCTGAAATTCATCTGTCCATCAATCCAGTTATCTGTATATTTTTAACAAAGCTATATCAAAAACAAAACAAAACAAAACAAAACAAAACAAAACAAAACTGCACTTAAGTTGCGGTTTCTGCCAAAAAATTAGGCAAGAGACAAATATAAAGGTATCATGGAGCTCCTGCTTTTACTCCTCTTGTCTAAATGAGAATTGGCATGAAATTATAGTCAAACTCTTGAGGATTTGAGTGATGGTCTCATGGTCCATTGACTGTTGGCACACAGCTATTAGTAATTTTTTCTATGGATAGTGTATGAATTGTGCTATTCAAATGCCTATATCATCACTGATCTGGTAATTGCCTTTCAGTGACTTCATTCTTCAAATTGAGGGACACCAGTTTTGAACTTCTATCTTAAATAACTTCATCTCAGACCCAGAAGAAAATTATTACTTAGTTCCCAGCATCATACAATGTAAACAGAAAATGAAGTTTTAGGCATCAAACAAGAATAGTATCATGAAATAGTGGATTCTCTTGTCCTTTCTGAAAATTATTGCTCCCTATAGTGGTAGCCACACACTTCTGACAGCAGGAGTTGGTGATTTTGGAATTACGGTTGTAAATTCTGTGGGGATTCCTGAGAAGAAAGTGGGCAGGCAGCAGGCAACACTCAATTGTTGTTGATTGATCTTTTACAACTCATTTCCTCTCACTGGTTTTAAATACATCTTTTATTATTATTATTATTATTTGACAGGCAGAGTAATAGACAATGAGAGAGATAGAGAGAAAGGTCTTACTTCTATTGGTTCACTCCCCAAATGGTCACTATGGACGGCACTGTGCCAATCTGAAGCCAGGAGCCAGGTGCTTCTTTCTGGTCTCCCATGTGTGTGTAGGGGCCCAAGCACTTGGGCCATCCTCCACTGCCCTCCCTGGACAAGAACCTGGTGTCCATATGGGATGCCGGTGCCACAGGCGGAGGATTAACCAAGTGAGCCACGGCACCAACCCCTACTTAAACCTTCTGAGTAATGACCAGCATTTATAATTTCAAACACTTGGAAATAGGAGCTCTAACACTTGATTTTACTGAATCAATAATGAAAAATATAGTCCCTAAGATATAAAGAGAGTGATGATCACAGAGTGAAACTAATTCAGCATCCTACAAGGACTAAATTTGAGGTCAAGCTTGAGCTACTTATCACTAATAGAAATGTCACTAATAGAAACAACCAGTGTTATCTGACCAAGTTTTACTAGGTGGGAATGGCATCCCATGTTTGTGCCAGTTTGTGTCTCAATCTCTCCACTCCTGATCCAGCCCCCTGTTATTGAACCTGGGAAAATAGCAGCAAAAGATGGCCCAAATGTGTGGGCCTCTACCCACACCACAGTGCCAGCCCTAATAAATCTTATTAAAAACCTAAAGGAGGAAAATGTAAAATGTATAAATTACAGTTATATATAGGTATAAATTTCTGAAAAGTACATAATTTCATCCTTTTAGAGATCTAAAATTTATTTGTAAATTATATAATTAAAAGATAAAGAAACATTGATTCTTATGCCTCTTCAGCATAAGACATCAACTTTTCCAGGTTCTAGATGCAGTTATTCAGAGTTTCATAGATGTAATCAGTAATGTGGCTCAAATAAGTCTTACCCAGGGGATCCCAAATTTAAACAGGGTACTCAATACCATTTTAGAAAAGTTCCAAAATATGTATCAGAAGAAAAAAATAATTTATTTGGTACATCTCATTTTAATTATAGTATTACCTAAATTTCCAATAGTCAGATGTACTCAAAAAATCCCACAGGTGGGAGAGATGGCCTAATACAGCAAGTAATTATTAAAATAAAAATTTTAAGCTACAACTTAACTAGGGAAAATAACACTCCACAGGTCCCAAACTAAAATAATTAAGATGACATAATAAAAAAAAAACTCAATGTCTTCATGCATTAAAATTTATTACATTAGATTTAATTAACAAAAAGGTGATTATTCCAGCTCTTTACCACTTGGCAGCCCAATTTTACCTGTTGAATCTGGAAAAAAGTAAATGGCATCTCATGGTAGATTACTAAAATCTTAATGCTATATGCCATCGATTATGTCCACCATACTTTATATCTAATATTAATATATCTGATGCCTCTTAATAGATAAATGACCCATCTTAACTATTACAAAAGTGGCAAATGTGTTTTGCTCAAAGCTTTTCCAATAGCTCCTTAGTCTAGTTTGCCTTCACTTTGAAAAGACACTTCTAGGCTATACATGAGCATCTCATTGACTTTGCCATCAAACACAATTTTTGCAAAGAATTTAACTGTACTCACCTTTTATCAGGAGCACAAGAACACATCACATTGATGACTTCCTCCCTGAATGAGACTATTTGACAGACTTGTGAAGAACATACAACGCTAATACCTTTTAGTCCTTCCTGGGTTTTGGTGCAATGCATGCCTCATTTAAAAAATTAATTGTCATGGGTGCTACAAATCAGCCCAGCTTAACTGGCCCCCCTTCCAATGAAAAGTGCTAAAATTCAGTCAAATTAAATTCTGTAGGCACTATCATTAGTGCTCTCAGTGAATTCTTCACTTGTGGAGCTCATACGCCTTCTAAATTCTTTGCATCATCTATGATATCCATTACTTCTCAAGGGTGTGATGCAAGAAATAACCTCTCTTGGAACCTTGCCATGTGCCAGTAAAATTAAATTAGATGGCTATTAACTATGCTATACTGGAAAAACAGTCACCTACACACCTTGAGCCTGTGATTCTACAAACCTTGATGTCTAGTAGGACTTTGGCCATGGATATATAATGGTAAAATGTGAGAATGGCTACTAAGGCCTCCTTAATAAATGATGGACCCAAAACTTGGCATACTCCTTTTGGCAGAGGGGATGGCTTCCAATGTCTACTGTCTATGTCCAGATGCCAGGGTACTGCAGGAGGTCACTATTCTAACAATAAAAAAGAAAAACCATTTAAGTTCAGCTGGACACCATTCTGCTGACTGTTGATCTCATTACTATTAATCTGGATGCCTTCATTGATGACAATCCCGAGACCCAAAGTAGTCACAGCCATTATCTGCTAACAAAAGCTTAAACCAAGAGTTATGGATTTATACCTGTTATAACACAATTCCTCAGAACCCATCTAGTCCAAACCTTGAGAGTTGAAAGCTGTTATACTTGGCCCACCCATAAATAGGACATTAATTGTGCCAGATGGGCTCTATATCCTTGTACTGCAAGGAGGATGTCACAGATATTGATGCTCCAAACTTATCCAGCTCCCTACTTATGTGTCTGGGAAAGCAGCAAAGGATTGCCCAAATGCTTGGGCCCCTGAACCCATGTGATATCTGGAAGAAGCTCCAATCTCATGAGATCAGCCTGGTCTAGTCCCAGTCATTGCAGCCATTTTGGAGAACAAACCAGAAGGAAGATCAGTCTCTCCCTTTCTCACTCTAACACTGCCTTTCAAATATATAAATAAATCTTTTAAATGTAATCATTTCAATAGATTCTTCAGTGCTCAATCATGATGACCTTTACTATCTTAAGGACATTTTCATTTCTTTTTTAAAGATTTGTTTATTTGAAAGGCAGAGAGGGGGCTGGTGTGCTGCAGTATGCAAAGCTGCCATCTGTTATACTGGCATCCCATATAGGCACCAGTTCAAATCACACTTGTTCCACTTCTGATTTAGCTTCATGCTAATGACCTGATAGAGTGGAAGATGGTCCAAGTACTTGGGCTCCTGCCACCCCTATGGGTGACTCAAAAGAAGCTCCTGGTTTCAACCTGGCCCTACACTGGCCATTGGAGACACCAGAGGCATGAAACAGATGATGGAAGATTTCTCTATGTCTTTCTCTTTCTCTCTCTCTCTCTCTCTCTAACTGTGACTTTCAAATAAAGAAGTAAATAACTTTTAAAATGATTTTAGAAAGGGCAAAGAAACACAGAAAGTGGGTGAAGAGAGAGAGGAAGAGAGGTCTTCCATATGTTGGTTCACTCTCTAAATGTCTGCAACAGCTGTGGCTGGACCAGGCTCTCACATCCCCTAATAAGTAGTAGATCTTGCACTTAGGTGAAAGGAACTAAAGAATTTAAGCCACTACCCCATGCTTCCCAGAGATATTAAGCAGGAAACTAGTTTGGAAGTGAAACACTGAAAACTTAGATTAGCACTGCAATATAGAATGTGGGCATCACATTCAATGACAAACAAATTCGAAAACCTGGAAGAAATCAAGACACATGCTAGGTACAAAAATTGAGCCATGAAGACATATAGAAAACCTAAACAAACAAAAAACCAAGACAGATATTGAATCAGTAACAAAAACCCTCCAAAGAAAAGCCCAAGACCAGAAAGCTTCACTGCTGAAGTCTACCAGACTTTTAAAAATAGAACTAATTCCAATTCTTCTTAAGCTATTCAAAGCAATTGAAAGAGAAGAGTATTCCCAAACTCCTTCTATTTGGCCAGCGTCACCTTATTTTCTAAACCAGAAAATGATACAATAGAGAAAGAGAATTAAAGAACATTAAATCTGATAACCACAGATCCCAAAATTCTCAACAAAATACTAGCTAATAAAATCCAACAACAGATCATAAAGATAATTTACCTGGACCAAGTGGAATGTACCCAGGGTATGCAGGGATAGTTCAATATATGCAAATCAATAAATGTGATATGTGACACTAGCAAACTAAAGAATAAAAACCACATGATGATCAATAAATGAAGAGAAAGTATTTGATAAAAAGCAACCTTTCATTATAAAAACCTTAAGCAAGTTGGGAATAGAAGGAACATTCCTTATCACAATCAAGGCAATATATGACAAATCTTCAACCAATATCATATTGAATGGGAAATCGTGGAAGCATTTCCACTAAGATCTGAAACCAAAGTTGCTCTCCATCACTACTGCTGTTCAATACACTACTGACAGTTTTAGCCATGGCAATAACGCAAGAAAAAGAAATCAAAGGAAAACAAATTAGAAAGGAGAAAGCCTAATAACCTGTTTGCAGATGATATGATCCTAAATATCGGGAAACCAAAAGACTCCACCAAGAGATTATTGAAACTCACAAGAAAGTTTGGTAAAGTTGTAAAATATGAAATCAACACACAAAAATCAATAACCATTATATACACAAAAATGCCATGGCTGAAAAATAACTTATCAGATCAGTGCCATTCTCAATAACCATAAAATTTTTTATTACCTTGGAATAAATTTAGTCAAGGGTGTGAAAGATCTCTATAAGAAAAATTATAAAACATTAAAGAAAAAAAAGAAAACACAAAAAAAGGAAAAATCTTTGATGTTCATAAATTAGAAGAACTAATATCATCAAAATTCCCATTCTACCAATAGAAATTATTTTTAATTTTACTTTTACAATCATTTATTTATTTGAGAGGAAATTATAGAGAGATGGAGAGACAAAAACTGATGCCTTCTACCTGTTGGTTAATTCTCCAAATAGCTGTAATGGCTGGTGCTGGGCCGATCTGAACCCATGAGCTAGGAGCTTCCTCCTCATCTCCTATGTGGATACAGGAGCCCAAGCACTTGGGCCATCTTCCACTGCCTTCCTAGGCCATAAGCAGAGAGTTGGATCAGAGGACCAGCTGGGACCCAAACTGGCATCCATGAGATGCCAATGCCACAGAGGTTCAAACTACTATTCCACAGTGCCAGCCCCTCAAAAGTAATTCACAGATTCAATGTGATCTCAATCAAAATACCAAGAACATTTGGAAAGAAGACATTTCTCTCTGTCTCTCACTATCTATAACTCTACCTGTCAAAATAAAAAAATAAAATAAAAAAAATTTTAAAAATAAAAGAACATACAGCATCACCTGATGGTTCAGGAGCATGACAAGTAGGACCCTGTGGTGGCCTATTACTGAACAGTTGCTCAAGAAATGATCTGAGGGGTGTTTGTTGGTAGTCATTGTTTGATCATTACATATTTCACCAAGGGGGTCATTTATATGCCATGCAAATTAGAATGAAGATTGATAATAAAACTCCTGGGTGTCATAAATTTTTATCAAAATTAACAGGTCAGTTAGGAGCTCTTAATAAATAGGTGGGGGGTTGACACTGTGGTACAGCAGGTTAAAACCCTGGCCTACAGTGATGGCATCGATATGTGCTCCAGTTCAAGTCCCAGCTGCTCCACTTCTGACTCAGCTCTCTGCTCTGGCCTGGGAAAGAAGTAGAAAGATGGCCCAAGTCCTTGGGCCCCTGCACACATGTGGGAGACCTGGAAGAATTTCCTGGCTCCTGGCTTCAGATCAGCACAGCTCTGGCCATTGCGGCCATTTGGGGAGTGGATGGCAGAGGCTGACTCTCTTTCTGTCTCTCTACCTTTCTGTAATTCTGCCATTATAATAAATAAATAAATCTTAACAACAACTATTAGACCGGACTTGGATAGGACTCAATTATCCCAATGAGAGACTTCAATGATGCAAAAGCAAAGAGGTTTATTGTTCTAGCTCAATCTAGGGTCCACTCCTCCAATCATCACAATGGTCATCTGATGAGGACCCATCCCATTTCCTTTGTGGGGTTTATATAGGGTTTTCAGAGACATTCTATACATTATAGCACCATCAGCAAATTATCTCATGCTGTGAGAATTTAAAGAACATTTCTTAAAATTGATTAGTAAATCCAGTAGTGGGAATAGACCTAGTAAAGGTGGTTACATGGCTTTGGGGTTGATGCTTTTTAAAATGATTGGCTAAAGTGTAGCGTCCAAGCCATGAGGGTGTATGTTCCAAACTGCAGGGTTTGGGGATGTTATCAATCACCTTAATGGCCTAAAAATACACCTGGAAAAGACAGCTGGATAGCAGGTATTTCCCTGCTATCTGCTGATTGGCTGTTGCTAGGGGAGTTTATCACAAGGGGAGTTTATTTTTCTTCTTTCGGGAGATTTTGCCAAAGGGTTCAGGGTCTGGTCAGGCCTGAGTTACAAGATGGAGGCCTAGTCTAAAATAGCTACGCCTTGACCCAGGCTCAGATTCTTCACAAAAACAACAAAAAGAAACAGTGGGGGTGATAATAAGCTATTACCCAAGGAGTAGTTGGTTCTGCCCATTTGGGGAATTATTCTTGGAAAATGTTTATATATGCAAACAATGAACATTGTGCTGGGTGATTTCACAAAAAACATGATCATGTTCTTCTATACTGCAAGTCTTTTAACAGATGTCATAACCGTGCTTAACATAACACTGATGAAAATGTGAAACACATGAAGTATGCAAGGTGGAAGGTAACATATATCCATAATTGCTTAAACAATGAGGAGACTCCTCAAGTAGGCCCTATTGCAATTGAGGAAGATACTGATGGTGAAGAAAATGAAGATGCTGTAGTAGCATCTCTGCCCATTCAACACACCTCAGCCATCATCATCTTCAGCATTTGACCCAGGCAGCATGCCATCAGACAGCTATAGTTGAATACAGGGTCCTCTGGGTGCACATGCCCTAGCCTACACACCAGCAAAAGTGCCTCATAGCATGGGTGTAACAAGGAATACTATCCAACCTACTCTATAGACTATTCCAGCCATTGATCCTGCACTTTTCAGTATGGTTTCCCAAGGCTATATCCACCTCAAACCTGAGGAGTTTGTTAGAGCTCAGAAATACTGCAAATATGCTAGCAGTGCCTTACAATATGAAGATGCAAACACTGCCATTCAGAATATACAGAAAGACCTCAAGTTACTGATGACTGACAGACAATGAAGCCTTTGTACAACAGATCCATGTCTCTTTGGCATAAAGAATTAACTCCATTACTGTCTTCAGCCTATCAAGAGTACAATTTCAAGAAAGACTTCAGTTGAGTTGAATATGACAATAAAATCTGTGTGTATCAGATTCCTTTTGAAGCATTCATCAGTAGCCTCAACCAGTTTTTATTGTCCATTTAATGGCTTTGGTAATTTATGGGTACAGAGGGCAGATGTTGGCAAGATCCTAAAAACACCCTTTGAACCCTGCTCCAGCAAATGAAAACACAGAAAATATATACTGGAAATAAGCTTTATTAATTTACATACATGAAGAGAATTTTTTAAAAGGCATACTATTTGGACAAACAAATCATATTATTTTGCTGTAAAATTCTAAATCTAATGAAAGATTCCAGAATTGTCTAGATTAGAGATTATCTTTTTGTTTTCCTTAACTTATAAAACAAATACAAATGTCCTAAAGTGCTAGATAAACCTAAAAAAAATTATGTTCAAAACATAGTTTTTATTCATTAGAGTTTAACATTGACAGAAAGGAAAGTCATTCAGTAAAGAGGTAGAAATGCTTTCAGACTTAATATTAATAATGTTGGTTTCCCAAATGCTTTTTCTTATCCATTAAGCTTAAGGTGAATTGGTATTTGCTGCACTAGCAGTCTGACTGCATGTCTTAGAGAATGAAAAATAGAGGCCTGTAGAGATGCCTGAAGAGTTGGTGCTTTTAAGTTAAGATTCTTCTCAGCTGCTGAGGAGTTCATTCCATTGAGTGCATAACTATGGATGATTCAGAAGATTTATAAGACTTAAGATACTCAGTTGTTAAGTTTATGAATTTTGTGGTAAATTATGGACTTACTGTGTCACTCAAATTTGCTGTGTTAAAAAAATAAATACAAAGATTATTTTTAAATAAAACTTAAAAAAAACTATAGGCTTGTATTGAACAAGATGTATCTAAACTTCATAAAATGCTGTTATTTTAATACAAAACATACATAAGCATATGTTTTAAACATAAATAATTGATTATAAAAGCTTGTGTTTCTACTCAAATACACTTGTGAAAAGAAATTACAATTTGGCTGGCGCCGTGGCTTAACAGGCTAATCCTCCGCCTTGTGGTGCCGGCACACCAAGTTCTAGTCCCAGTTGGGGTGCCGGATTCTATCCCGGTTGCCCCTCTTCCAGGCTAGCTCTCTGCTATGGCCCGGGAAGGCAGTGGAGGATGGCCCAAGTCCTTGGGCCTTGCACCCGCATGGGAGACCAGGAGAAGCACTTGGCTCCTGGCTTTGGATCACCACGATGCGCCGGCCGCAGCGGCCATTGGAGGGTGAACCAACGGCAAAAAGGAAGACCTTTCTCTCTGTCTCTCTCTCTCACTATCCACTCTGCCTGTCAAAAAAAAAAAAAAAAAAAAAAAGAAAAAAGAAATTACAATTTATCCACAAAATAATCTAGAATTTCCTAAAGTATCTAACTTAAATAATGAAGTAAAACATCCTAAAACATCTTTTCTTTGTGTGAATTTAATTACAGTACCTTACATTAGTATTCTCCAGCCCAAAGGTTATTAAATGTTTTGAAAGGGAGATAAACTCCATGAGGTTGGTAGATTTTCTGTTCTCAATTCTTCATGTTCTTCGGGCTGGTGATGTGATGCAAAGGCTAATCCTCTGCCTGTGGTGCTGGCATCCTTTATGGGTGCCAGTTCTAGTCCCAGTTGCCCCTCTTCCAGTCCAGTTCTCTGCTATGGCCTGGAAAAGCAGTGGAAGATGGCCCAAGTGCTTGGGCCCCTGCACCCACATGGGAGACCAGGAAGAAGCAGCTGGCTCCTGGTTTTAGATCTGTGCAGCTCTGGCCATTGCAGCCACCTGGGGAGTGAACCAATGGAAGGAAGACCTTTCTCTCTGTCTCTCCCTCTCTCTATCTGTAATTCTACCTCTCAAATAAATAAAATCTTAAAAAATATATTCTTTATATATTCATATTAATTACAACCTCTTATTTTAGAAAAATGAGGGTTAATGGTTTATGACTTCTACTAGTCTGTGATTGTTACAAAGTAAAACTTCTAGTCAAGGTATGATTTTGTAAATTCCTTATCAGCAATCAAATTATTATAACAAAAATTATGGTACTAAGTTAATAGTCTTTAAATAAATACAAATTAGGAGAATATTTAGCAACTTAAAAACACCTCACTATCAAAATTATTCAGATGCAGACAAGATAAGCCTCCTTGTGGGGTAACCACATGCTGAATATCTTTTTTTATTTATATGTCTCACTGTCACAGGCTGAACAGCAACAGAACACAGTATGAGAATGATGAGCACTCCTCTAATTCTAGAGACATATGTGCCCTGTCAGGACTTCATTGGCCTAACTCATCAAAAGACTCAGGAATAAATGTTTCTGTTTTCAAGAGAATTGTGGGGCTGGCACCATGGCGCAGTAAGTTAATCTTTCACCTGTGGCACTGGCATCCCATATGGGCACTGGTCCTAGTCCCAGCTACTCCTCTTTCACTACAGCTCTCTGCTATGGCCTGGGAAAGAAGTAAAATATGGCCCAAGTGCTTGGGCCCCTGCACCCATGGGCAACTGGGAAGAGGCACCTGGCTTCTGGCTTTGGATCAAGCAGCTCCAGCTGTTGTGGCCATTTGGGGAGTGAACCAATGGATGGAAGACCTTTCTCTCTGTCTCTACCTCTCACTGTCTGTAACTCTGCCTCTCAAAGAAATAAATAAAATCTTTCAAAAAGTCTGTTAAAGTGAATTACAACCACCATTGTATGTTTTCTTTCACAATTTCAAGTGGACATAGCTCATAAAATAAAATAATTCATAGGTTGATGCCATGGCTCACTTGGCTAATCCTCTGCCTGTGGCACCAGCACCCTGGGTTCTAGTCCCAGTTGGGGTGCCGGGTACTAGTCCTGTTTGTTCCTCTTCCAGTCCAGCTCTCTGCTGGGTCCAGGAGGGCAGTGGAGGATGGCCCAAGTGCTTGGGTCTCTGCACCTGCATGGGATACCTGGAGGAAGTACTCTGCTCTGGGCTTCAGATCAGCAGAGCACTGGCCATAGCAGCCATTAGGGGAGTGAACCAATGGAAGGAAGACCTTTCTCTCTGTCTCTCTCACTGTCTATAAATCTACCTGTCAAACATAAATAAACAAACAAGTAAATAAATAAATCATAGTTTCATAAATACTAAAGCTTAGACAATTGGTACCAATGAATAGCTTCTTTCATAATCTCTCTTTATAAATAATTAATAAACCAATTATTTTCTTCCTACTCTGCAAAGCCAGTCAACACAATTGATTTCAAATTTAGAATTTTCTTTTTCTTTTTTTTTTTTTTTTTTGACAGGCAGAGTGGATAGTGAGAGAGAGAGACAGAGAGAAAGGTCTTCCTTTTTTTTGCCGTTGGTTCACCCTCCAATGGCCGCTGCAGCCAGTGCATCTTGCTGATCTGAAGCCAGGAGCCAGGTACTTCTGGTCTCCCATGCGGGTGCAAGGCCCAAGGACTTGGGCCATCCTCCACTGCCTTCCCGGGCCATAGCAGAGAGCTGGCCTGGAAGAGGGGCAACCAGGACAGAATCCGGCGCCCCAACCGGGACTAGAACCCGGTGTGCCGGCACCACAAGGCAGAGCATTAGCCTGTTAAGCCACGGTGCAGGCCCAAATTTAGAATTTTCAAATCACCCAGAAATGCACAATGTTAATGCTTTTGCAGCTTTATAAGAGCATAAAATAATAATAATTTTTAATTCTTGCACTTTTTAACAGCAGGCAATGTTCAGCCTGAAGCCAGGATCCCAGAACTCCATGCAGGCCTGGGTGAGTTCAGTTAATTATGAGGCCACACAGTATTCAGTGACACCTGTCTTTATAAAGACACATCTCAATACAAAATAAAACTCCCTACTCAGGACTTTTGAGATCCAAGAGAAAACTCAAATATTTTGCAGATGAGTGCAAAGCAGAAATCTGGAGACTTCTGTGATCCAACAAGTTCCCTGCCTACCTGAGAATCAGCTTGTCACCAGGGAGATCAAGGGAAGAGGACCAAGCAAAGCCACTTGGAACCCGTGCCCAGAGTCTTATCTCTTGAGTGAACATAAAGGCAGCCAAGTCATTGGGCACTGGCAGTTTTGGACCACCTTAATCCTGAAGTGGGTACACAAACTAGTCCAACTCAATTTGGGCTGAGTTATCAGACTGGAAATCTGGACAAAGATTGCCACCCATTAAGGAATCTGGACACAGGAATGGCCAAAAAAGAACCATCAGGAGATGCGCACAATAGGAGTCAGAGTACTAAGTGGGTAATAAATGCACAGATCCTAGACCAAGGCAACAGGCAATGCCAACCTTCTCTTTTGTTGCAAAGTTTTCTTATTTTATCTTAAAGGCCTTGAGAAACAGATCTGTAGACATCTCATGTGTAAGACAAACATGGATCATTCATAATTGGCCTATAAATATTAGCATTCTTACCCTGATCAATAAGCCTCAGGAACTAGCTCGGGGAGGGGCAATTAAAGGGAATCACTTCAGTTTCATTTCTAGGGAAGTATACATCCTCCATGAACTGCTTCTTACAAAATATTTCTCCAATTTTCCAGGAGAAATACATCAACTCTGAAGAGGCTACTTTTTTTTTTTTTCCCATAGAGTCCAACACCTGTCTTGGGAATCACCTGTGATACCAGGTAGATGGATAAGAAAGCCAATTGGAATCATCAACTAGAAGACAATTGACCCAAATCACTATATTTCACTCTACAGAAAAACGCAAACTGAATCACAAAGAACTCCAGTCATTCAATCCCTGGTTTAATCAAAGGGCATATTTGCATTACTCCAGATATGCGGGCCTCTCTTTCTGTTGTACCTTCATGTGGACTATCTGCATAGGGATACAGAGTGAGGGGGAGGCTGCAGCAGTAAAAATGGTCAATGTTTCAATTATAAAACTGATTTTTAATTATCTCAAATTCAGTCATAAAAATTCTGCTCTAAGCAAGACACATAAAGCCAAGCTCATCCCTTTCTCAACAAAACTTTAATGCTAACTGCATATTTAGGAGTGTACTATTGCATTTAATTCCAGTACTTCTCTACATCTTATTTTTTAAGATTTTATTTATTTGAGAGGATCAATTATAGACAGTGAGAGGAAGAGACAAAGTTATACCATCTGCTGGGTCACTCCCCAAATGGCTATAACAGATGGAGCTGCACTGATCTGAAGCCAGGAGCCAGGAGTTTCTTCTCTGTCCCCTCCTTGGGTGCAGGGGCCTAAGCACTTGAGCCATCTTCTACTGTTTTCCCAGGTCATAGTCATAGCTGAGAGCTGGATCAGAAGAGAAGCAGCTGGGACTAGAACCGGTGCCCATATAGGATGCCAGTGCCACAGGCAGAGGAATAAACTACAAAGCCACAGTACCAGCCCCTCTACATCTTATAAGCATATCTTATCTGTAAGAAGAAAACTGAAAAGTGAGTCAAGTATATCACAAATTATGTTAGAAATGATCTTTAATTAAAAAAAAAAAAAAAGGAAAACCCTATAATAGAAATCCTCACAAATGATCTGTGCCCTATTACTTTACCCTTTGGAATACTTTTCAAGATTTCTTCTGGCCTTCTTACCTTCCCTTGTTCCTCATACCCTTTCAATATCACTGCCCTCTCTGTTCCTGCAGCTCTCTCCCTTTGGAAGCAGTCTTGTAAACTGTCAATCATTATTTCAAAATGTTTTGTAGGAAGGGCCTGAATGGCCTTCTAATGTCCCTTAATATATATTTCCATAAAATAGATGATAGAGGGGCTGGTACTGTGTCCCAGCAGGGAAGCTGCTGCCTGCACTGCCGCCAACCTATGTGGGCGCTGCTTTGAGTCTCAGCTGCTCCATTTCTGATCCAGCTCTCTTCTAAGGTCTGGGGAAGCAGCAGAAGATGGCCCAAGTCTTGGGCCCCTGTGCCCATGTGGGATAACTGGAAGAGGCTCTCAGCGGCTTCAGTTCAGGGTAGCTCCAGCCATTGCAGCCATCTGGGAGTAAACCAGAAGATGGAAGGCCTTTCTCTCTCTCTCTCTCTCTCTCTCTCTCTCTCTCTCTGCCTCTGCTTCTCTAACTCTGCCTTTCAAATAAAAATAATAATAATAAAAACAGACAGTAGAGCATACTGGGAAAGCCATTGCCTGTGATGCTGGTATTCCATATTGTGCATGAATTTATGTCCCAACTGTCTACTACTGATCCAGCTCCTTCATGTGCCTAGGAAAGCTACAAAAGATGGTGCTTGTGCTCCTAATCCCACATGGGAAATTTGGAAGATACTGGCTCCTGACTTTAATCCAGTCCAACTGCAGCTGTTGTGGCCAATAGGGGTGTGAACCAGTGGATAAATGATTTATGTCTCTCTCTCTTTGTAACTCTGCCTTTCAAATAAATAAATATTTTTAATTTTTTTAAAAAATTTAACAAATGGCCCTATATATTCTGACTCATCTTGACATGTAACAAGAGCCAAGAACGTTGCTGCTGACTTTATGTAGTGCCTCCTCAATCCATTCTATAAGAAAAAAATATGTATTTCTTTTGCTATCCAAGCACTCGAATCTAAAAGAAACAATACTACCCAGTACAGCTCTGTTTAAGGCTGCTCCTGCACTGAAGAAAAGTAAAGGAGCAAGGGGCCCAAACCCTGTGTGGCAGGCTGGCAGTCTCCTCCTCACTCTGCATCTGAGTTTCTGGTTAGAGATGGAGACAAAGGCAACTCCAGATACTGCAGCAGTACACAAACAGCCTCAATCACAGACACTCCTTGTGTTGTGCAACAGAAGGAGAGCACAGAGCACTATGTAAGGGAGGAATACATTGAACGAAAAGGAAAGTATGTGAATGGACATAGCTAAGAATTTCCCCACTCTGCTGATCATGATCTCAAGGATGTCCAGGCCAGAATTCCATTTCACTTTGGAAAGCCCACTCCATAAAGTTTTCTCCACCTAGGTGTATTCTTCTGTGAGGAATCTGTCTTCCTGTGAAGGATGGTACCACCACAGACTGAAAACCAGTCAAAAAGCAGAGTGATGGCTTTAATTCTCAGAGGTGAATGGACAACCACATCTATGAATTCTGCCTTGAAAAATAAGCTTCCTTCTGCTCTATGAATCTGATATAGGTTTGGGCTAAAATGAGAAACACAGAGACCAGTTGGGTCTGTTAGGTGAGAAGAAAGGAAGCTTGATTTCCAGTAGTTACTTTGTAGCATGTTAGTTTTGAGAGGATTTCATTTTCCACTTCTATTTGAAGAAATGGAAAGGTAGAATCTGTGCCAGCCTAACACATGGCAGCTTTAGCCATTGATGACATCACAGCTTGCTACCCAAAAGTGGCAGCCAAAATGAACTCAACAAATGAGAACCAAAATAAAACAGGAGTCTAACATAATACCAACATTTGTTCAGCAGATATTACCAAGATCTTGACACACAGCATAAAGGGTGGGGCTGGCTTTGTGGCACAGTGGATTAAGCCACCACCAAATGAAATACTGGGATCCAATATGTGTGTCCACCCTTTAAAAAAGATTTATTTGAAAGTCAGAGTTTTGGGGGCAGGTGATGTGGCACAGCTGGTTGAGACACTGGCCTGCATCCCATATGGTCACTGGTTTGGATCTTGGCTGTTCCACTTCCAATCCAGCTGCCTGCTAATGTGCTTGGGAAAGTGGCACAGTATGGCCCAAGTCCTTGGTCCCCTATATCCATGTGGGAGATCCAGAAGAAGCTACTGGCTCCTGGCTTCAAATCAGCTCAGATCTGGCCACTGTGGCCATTTGGGGAGTGAACCAGCAGACTTAAGACCTCTCTATCTGTCTCTATCTCTATCAATAACTCTGTCAAATAAATAAAATAAATCTTTTAAAAATGTCAGAATTATGGAGAGGAAGGAGAGTCAGATGGGATGGCATTGTGGACTAGCAGGTAAAGCTGCTGTCTGCAGTGCTGGCATCTGCTATAGGTACAAGTTCATGTCCTGGCTGCTCCACTTCTGATCCAGTTCTCTGCTAGTAGCCCTGGAAAAGTAGAAGATGATCCAATACCTGGGTCCTTGACACCCAAGTGGGAGACCTGGATGAAGCTCTTGGTGCCTGGCTTGGGCCTGGCCCAGTCTTGGCCATTGCAGCCATCTAGGGAGTACACCAGCAGATGGAAAATCTGTTTCTCATTCTCTCCCTTTCTCTATCTCCTCCTTGCAAATAAATAAATAAATGCTAAAAAAGAGAGAGATCTTCCATCTGAGATGGCTGCAATGGCCAGGGCTGAACCACACAGAAACCAGGAGCCAGGCATTTCATCTGGGTCTCACACATGGGTTATAATGGCCCAAACAGTTGAGTCATCCGCTGCTGCTTTTCTCAGGCCATCAGCAGGGAGCTAGGTTAGAAGTGGAGCAACTGGGACATGAACTGCTGCTCATCTGGGAAGCTGGCATTGCAGATGGTGGCTTTCCCCATTGTGCCACAATGCCAGCCCCATGAGTGCCAGTTTGAGTCACAGCTGTTCCACTTCTGATCCAGCTCCCTGCTAACACAACTGGGGAAGCAGAAACAGATGGCACAAGTACTTGGTTCCTTGCACCTACATGGGACACTGAGTTGGACTTCCAGGCTGGGCCAGGATTATTCATTGCAGGCTCTTGAGTGAACCAGCAGATGCAAGATCCTCATCCTTCTGTCTCTGCCTCTTTCTCTGTAACTCTGCTTTAAAATAAAATTTTTAAATATTAATAAAATAAAGAGAAAGGGTGAGAGAGTGGCCACAGTAAAGTAACAGAGCAAAGCTACGGTTGTGCTGTCCCTCAGCAGCCTTCTGCCTCAAGTGGGAAGTCTCTGGCTTACAGACACTGACATAAGACACATTCACAACACATTTCAAAACAAGAGATGAGAGGTTTACAAGGCATATTGATTTTATGATGACTTTCATCCATTAGGTACACTGGGTTTAGGTATATGCCTTTTGTGCAGCCAAGTTAACCCAGGTCTAATTCAAAGAGATATACTGAGGAAGATGTGCTGACAGGGGAGACAATGTCCTATTGCTCTTATAGCATCATAAAGGGAAGGAAAAGGGCTTCTCATGTCCATGGTTATAAGGAGGACAGAAGCACAAACATTTCAGAAGGCAGGAGCAAATTTCAAATATAGTTACTTTAAGTAAATAAAAGAAAATAAATTTCAGAATATAACGTGGGGTAGAAACACACCATCAGTTCATCAATTCTCACAGGGATCCAGGAAAACTGCCCTGTCTACCCATAAACCAAATGTTTCAAAACACATTTTCTGATTAAATTCAGAAGATTACAGGAATCAGCACTCTGGGTATTCAAATGCCAAATTAAGTTTTAGTTTCCACTATGGGCAGATGTAGCCGAATCACTCAGAACATGAGAAAAACTTTTCGATAAGAAACATGAAATATTCAGTCACACAGAATAACTGTGCTTAGTGCTCAAAGTGAACCCCAGGATAAGCACCCAGAAAACCTGTTAGGTCTTGGGGCCAGCTCCATGGTGTAGCATGTAAAAATTTATTTATTTATTTAAAAGGCAGAGTTACAGAGAGGCAGGGCACAAAGAGAAGTCTTCCATGCACTGATTCACTCTGAAAATGGCTGCAATGGCCAGAGCTGGATCTACCTGAAGCCAGGAGCCAGAAGCTTCTGTTAGGTCTCCCATGCAGTGCAGAACTCAAGAACTTGGGCCATCTTCCACTGCTTTCCCAGGAGACAGCAGGAAGCTGGATCTCAAACCAGCACCCATACGGGATGCCAGCACTGCAGGTGGTGGCCTCACCTGCCATGCCACAGTGCCAGCCCTCAAAATAAACCTATTTTAAAAAGCATTTTAAATGAGGGATGGGAGAGAGTTTGTTTATCCAAAGCAAGGATAACATAACATAACATAACTACTACACAGAAGAAGCTCCTGGCTCCTGGCTTTGGATCGGCACAGCTCCGACCACTGTAGCCAACTGGGGAGTGAACCAGCAAATGAAGACTTATCTCTCTCTGCCTCTCCTCTCTGTGTTCAACTCTGACTTTCAAGTAAAATAAATAAATCTTAAAAAAAAATAAGGTAACTACTAGTACTCATTAACTTAAAAAATATAGAAATGTAATGAAACTCAAAATATAACCAAAATCATCATCTACTACAAATTATATATATATATTTTTTTTGACAGGCAGAGTGGACAGTGGGAGAGAGAGACAGAGAGAAAGGTCTTCCTTTTGCCATTGGTTCACCCTCCAATGTCCACTGCGGCCGGTGCGCTGCGCTGATCCAAAGGCAGGAGCCAGGTGCTTCTCCTGGTCTCCCATGGGGTGCAGAGCCCAAGCACTTGGGCCATCCTCCACTGCACTCCCTGGCCACAGCAGAGAGCTGGCCTGGAAGAGGGGCAACCAGGACAGAATCCGGTGCCCCGACCAGGACTAGAACACGGTGTGCTGGCGCTGCAAGGCAGAGGATTAGCCTGTTGAGCCATGGTGCCGGTCCAGAAATTATAATCTTTGAGAGTCATATTAGACAAAATTTAACCCCTCCCCCCCTTTGAAAAATGCACATGGGACTGGTGTAGTAGGTTAAGCAGACCCTGGCAGTGCCAGCACCCCACATGGGCACTGGTTCAAGACCTGGCTGCTTCATTTCCAATATAGCTCCCTAATTCACCTGGGAAAGCAAAGGATGATGGTCCAAGTGTTTGGGCCCCTGAAATCAAGTGTGAGAACCAGAAGAAGCTCCTAGCTTCTCATTTTAGCCTGGCCCAGCCCAAGTCATTGTGGCCATTTGAGGAGTGAACCAACGGATGGAAGACCTCTCTCTGTCTCTCCATCTCTCTGTAAATCTGCTGTTCAAGTAAATAAAATGAATAAAAAAAAAAAAACCTATACAATGTTGTATTTTGGTTATTCCCTCATACAAAGAAAGCTCAGATGAACTGTAGATGAATCCTCCTGGCTTGATGCAATTCAGAAGGATTGTTTTCTGCCACCCTGTGCTAGACATCAATGAGAGTTATTAATGGGAAGATGAAAGGACACATCAGACTGCTTCCTCACATGGCACCTTTTCTTAAAGACATCACTGCTACATTATCAGATTATGTCTCTCATATGAAACATGTCTCTCCTAAAAATTTTAAAGAACTTGCCGGAAACTTATAGCAGAGCAGGGAATGATGTGCCAAGAACAGTGAGTTAGCCTGAGTAGTTTAGGAATCCTGTTCTTGGCTGTTTTCAAGTTCATATTAATGTACACACAACATAGTTGCTGATAAAGTGTCTTACAGTTGTTTCCTGGGTGTGAAGCAACTGTTTTCAGCAGAAATATAACTGCTTGCCCACTTACAAGCACTGATAGGGAGTACATGTGAGAAAAGGTCAAAAACACACTGGGTTTGAGAGGAAGAATGCTGTTACCCTAGCAACCTCTATCCAGGATTCCCTTTCTATTTTTACTTCCTAGGTAACCTTACTATGCTAAATGAGTTTCACAGATTAGTAATCTGGTGACAACAGGACTCTAACAGAATCTATGAATCACTGAGTTAATCAAGTGAAAACGTCGTTATACTGAAAGTTAGTCTATAGCAATAGTTTTCAGGGCCACATTGCTCTCTTTTTAAAAGATGTTTTATTTATTTATTTGAGAGGTAGAATTACAGATAGTGAGATGGATAGACAAAGAGAAAGGTCTTCCTTCTGCTGGTTCACTCCCTAGTTGGCCAAAATGACCAGAAGAACTGCACTGATCAAAATCCAGGAGCCAGGAGCTTCTTCTGGGTCTCCAACATGGGTGCAGAGGCCCAGGCACTTAGGCCATCTTCTACTGTGTTCCCAGGCCTTAGCAGAGAGCTGTATCAGAGGAGCAGCTGGGACTCAAACAGGTGCCCATATGGGATGCTGGCACCACAGGCAGAGGATTAACATACTGAGCCACAGTGCCAGCCCAAAGCCACATCTTTTACTGTACTGTGTGGGCATCTCTGTGGGGGGAGAGGGGCACATTTTCCCTTTTCTTCCTTACCCCTCTTCACATTAACACCTTGAACAAAGGCTTCCACAGACCAGTCATTTTGAAAATCTACCACTAATATCCTCCCATGTTGAAAATGTCATGAGGTTAAACACAGAACCCAGAATAAGAAAAGTAACTTGAAGCTGGTGTTGTGTCTGAGTGGGTAAAACCATATGTGTGCCGATTCAAGATCTGGCTGCTCCACTTCTGATCCAGCTCTCTGCTATGGCCTAAGAAAGCAGTGGAAGATGGCCCAAATGCTTGGTCTCCTGTACCTGTGTGGGAGACCTGGAAGAAGGTCCTGGCTTCTGGCTTCAGATCCATGTAGTTCTGGCCATTGTGACCATCTGGGGAGTGAACCAGCAGATGGGAGATCTCTCTCTTTCTCTCTATCTTTGCCTCTCTGTAACTCTGCCTTTTAAATAAATAAATATATATATTTTTTTAAAGTAACCGGCCGGCACTGTGTCTCACTTGTTTAATCCTCTGCCTGCAGCGCTGGCATCCCATATGTGCACCGGTTCTGTCCCAGCTGCTCCTCTTCCAGTCCAGCTCTCTGCTGTGGCCCAAGTGCTTGGGCCCCTGCACCCACGTGGGAGACCAGGAGGAAGCACCTGGCTCCTGGCTTCGGATCAGCACAGTGTGCCAACCATAGTGGACATTTGGGGGGTTAACCAATGGAAGGAAGACCTTCCTTTCTGTCTAACTCTGCCTGTCAAATTAAAAAAAAAAAAAAAAAAGCAACTGGCCCTCTTAATTAAAACCATATAGACTGTAAGATAATCAGCTTGGTGGAGCATTGAGTGACTGTAAAGAACTAGACAAGAAAAATTGATACTTTTCTGTATTTATGTTTTCGTAGCTCTCCACTATGAAAATCCAGATTGAAGTAGCTCATTATTAACTCACACGGTAGACTTGCATTAATTTCAGTTCACTTCTCACTTTGCAAAGGGATTGGCAGCAGGTAATAAAAGTTGACATCCCTAATAACATGAGAAGAATGGTTGAAGACAGAAATCGAAAAGCAGGAAAATAAATCAGCCTCAAGCTCCAGATTGAAAAAGAGTCTGTTAATTATACACGGAAGAGAGATCAATCCACAAAGCTACTGCACAAGCTTCACGTGCTGCTGGGAAAGTCAGCCAAACACACAGTGCCCCAGCTGTCAAGTGTGTTCACGGGATCCAGCATGGGGTCCATGAGAGCCAGATCCTACTCTGATCTTCCATCTCCACCTCTCCACTGCCTCGGGCTCCAGCTGAGGGCCACCGAGCCCCACCCAGCTGGAACTACCAGGGGATATAGCCTGAGGCCCAGCCACAAGGCATTCTCTGACCCACCCAAAGTGAGAACTGGGCTTATTTAAATGGGACTCCTTCCTTTGCCTGTTCTCAACTGCCCTGCTTGTGCCGTTCCTCGTCCAGTGTACTTTAAGGAGAATTTGAGCGAGGCGGACTGTGGGACCGGCCGAGAATTGGGAGACTGGGAAGTGGCTGTGGGAGACACAACACCTGGGCCCCAGCCTTGACTCTGCCGGAGAAGCTCCCAGGATCACTGAGAAGCAAGTGATCGAGGTCTGGGAGCCGCCACCCGCCATCCCACCCACCCCTCTCCCACACACGCATAGATGCCCCCTCCTGTTCTCCATACTTGCCGTGGAAAATCTCGGGAGCAGGTCCCCTTTCTTCAGGACACACGGGGAGCAAAGCGGGGAGTGTGGGACAGGAGTCGCTGGAACTTGGGACCCACGGTGGCAGATGCAGAGGCACAGAAGCGGCGGGCGGCAGGTCTGGGGCGTGTGCTCCCGAACTGCCTGCAACTGCACTTGCAGAGCAAGACTGCCCAGTGAATGTGGGAGAAGGAGCAGCGCGGCCTCTCAGGGCCCTCTCTGATCAGTAAATGAACTTCCGTTCCCAACTCCGAGCCACTTGGAAAGGCACGCGCATGCGCACGTTCTTCCGCATGCACACGCACAGGCGTTCAGAGCAGGAAAACATTAGAGCACCGGGTGACTCTGGGAAATGGAGTCCAGGCCAGGGCATTCCTGGATAGACTTACTGGCCCTCTCCTAGGACTTCAGTGTGGGGTGGGCGGAGACAGGCTGGGAACCAGAGGGCGTTTGCTTTTGTTTACATCCCGCCTTCCCTTCCTTCCCACCCCAGACCTCAAGGGTCAGCTGCTGTTCTTCCTTTCTTGAACAAAATCTTAAGAAGTGACAGCCACTGCTGCTGAGTCCCAAATCCCGGTTCCCTCACACACGCTGTTTCCCTCAGAAAAATCCTACTGGCTGCTTTATTCCTGGACAGCTTCTCTCAAGTAATGAATGACAAGGATTTCAATGTAACTCTTAGCACAGGTGTACACAGCATAGTTTAACATCTAGATTTGAGGATACAATTTTTATTTGTGTCTTTTATTTGTGGTTCTTTTCAAAGCATTTTACACCACCCTCTAATTCACCAAGTACAAAAAAAAAAAAAAAAAGAGAGAGAGAGAGAACTGGATACAGGACTAACATTGCCAAGTATCTTCTAGGGGCCAGATTACCAGAGTAAATGCCTTACTTTGTATCAATTATACCTTAGGTTAATTCTGGAGACAGTATTCTCAATTTACAAAGAGAAAGCTGAGGTGGAAAGAGATTAGAATTAAATTTTCCCATGGAAGTATGGTAAAAAAGTCTAGGTTAAAGGCCAACCAAAGTGAAATATTGGTTTAAGAAATCTTTAGGGACCAGCACTGTGGCATAGTGGGCTAAACCTCCTCCTTCAGCACCGACATTCTATATGGGAGCTGGTTCAAGTCCCTGTGCTCCACTTCCAATCCAGCTTTCTGGTCTAGCCTGGGAAAGCAGTAGAAGATGGCCCAAATGCCTGGGACCCTGCATCCACATCGGAGACCCAGAATTTCCTGGCTCCTGGCTTTGGATCAGCTTAACTATGGCTATTGCAGCCATTTGGGGAGTGAACAAGTGGATGGAAGACTTCTCTCTCTCTCTCTCTGCCTCTGCCTCTCTGTAACTCTGCCTTTCAAATAAAAAAAAATCTTCTTTAAAAAAAGAAACATTTCTTTTATCTTGGGGCCCAGTTTCTAAAATCCAGATTTCTCATCTCTAAAATAAAAAGTGAGGAAGAGGAAGAGTATCTACAATCCTAATCTTCACTGTAGAGAAACACATAGGATTATAACTTCTCTAAAAAAGAAAGGAGATTCAAAGTTGCTATTGCTATATGGTTATTTTTCTCATGTTTAATATCAAGATAGCATATAAATATTATGCATTCTTAGGTATATGTGTGGTGTTTGGTTTTTAAGATTTTAAGTAGAAATGTAAATGGAAGCAGGATGACATGGAGTTCTGTTTGTGATTACTTCTGTCAATTATAATTCATGGGATTAGAATTGCTGGATTAGGAATGCTTAAATGTATCCATTCATTTCACACTAATGTTTATTATTATTATTATAATTATTTGACAGGCAGAGTGGACAGTGAGAAAGAGAGAGACAGAAAGAAAGCTCTTCCTTTTGCCATTGGTTCACCCTCCAATGGCTGCCGCGGTAGGTGCGCTGTGGCTGGCGCACCACGCTGATCCGATGGCAGGAGCCAGGTGCTTCTCCTGGTCTCCCATGGGGTGCAGGGCCCAAGCACTTGGGCCATCCTCCACTGCATTCCCTGGCCACAGCAGACAGCTGGCCTTGAAGAGGGGCAACCAGGACAGGATCGGTGCCCTGACTGGGACTAGAACCCGGTGTGCCGGCGCTGCAAGGTGGAGGATTAGCCTAGTGAGCCGCGGCGCCGGCCTTCACACTAATGTTTATTATGTCAGGCAATATTCTTTGTGTAGACTGCTTTTTCTTGCCAGAATGAAAATTCAGGAGGGCAAGAAACATGTTTGCTTTGACATTAAAACTCAGCATCTTGATAGAGTCATTCTTTTAGTTGAATGAATAAATGAGGCTATAAAAATTAAACAAATACAATCTCTTATCCCCAAGAACTACCTAGTTGAAGAGACAATGAAATAGATACCTATTTGATGACTGCCACAATTAGAGGAATGTATAATTTGTTGTTCAGAGACAACTTTGATAATAAAAGAAACATATTAATAATGACACAGGGCTGAAATGTATAAATAGAAACCATCCAGGGCCAAGCAGGTTAAATGTTCACCCTAGCTTTGTAAGGCTTTCCATTCACTATTTAGTAAGCATTTACTGAGCATTCTTTTGTGTGATGTGTTGAAAGAACTACCAGCCACATGATTTTCCTAGATATTAGAGTAAGAGAACCTGAGCAATCAGAAAAAGATTGGGATGAACTAAGAGGCTTTTGACACAAAGGTAAGAAAAAAAAGCAGAGAGGTCAATTAAAAAGTATATCAAAGGTAATTTAGTAGGACCTGAACCAAGGTATGGTGGTAGTGGGAATGAAGAACAGGCAACAAATTACAGGGAGATCCAAAAGGCAGAAACAACAGGATTTCAGTGGTAGATGAGGCAGGAGGGAACTCATGTGTAAACCTTCATTTGGATTTTATTATTTAATGGACAAGGTGTTCTCAGTACGTTCATGTTCATCAGTAATAAAAGGCTACCTCCAACTGACTTATAAACTTCCCCTAAATCCAGGACACAATCTCATGGGTAGCTACTTATCTATAAGCCTTATGTTGATCATCAAGCCAAATATTTTTAACTGCTATAATCTACAATGGTCCTCATTATGATGCAGTTACTTAGAAACTAAAACACATAATCCATGTCTATAAGAAAGGTCTAAATAAAAAAGTAAAATTCAGGGGCTGGTGCTGTGGCACAGCAGGTTAACTCCCAGGCCTGAAGTGCCAGCATCTGATATGGGCCCCTGTTTGAGACCCTGCTGCTTCACATTCAATCCAGCTCTCTGGTATGGCCTGGGAAAGCAGTAGAGGATACTTGGTCCCCTGCACCCACATGGGAGACCCAGAGGAAGCTCCTGGCTGCTGGCTTCAAATTGGCACACCTCTGGCCATTGTGGCCAATTGGGGAGTGAACCATCATATGGAAGACCTTTCTCTCTGTGTAACTCTGATTTTCAAATAAATAAATAAATGAATGAATAAATACACCCACAAAATCATATAATTCAAAGCTAAATTTGGAATACCTCGTTAATTCACAATTTATATATTTACCAACCTTAGGTAACTAAAGCAGAATTAAGCAGAAAAGAAGTAAAAAAAATTTTCCCTGGGGAGGGGCCAGCACTATGGCATAGTGGGTAAAGCTGCCACCTGCAGTGCCAGCATCCCATATGGGCATTGGTTCAAGTCCTGGCTGCTCCACTTCTGATCCAGCTCCCTGCTATGGCCTGGGAAAGCAGTAGAAGATGACCCAAGGCCTTGGACCCCTGTACCCATGTGGGAGACCTGGAAGAGGCTCCTGGCTCCTGGCTTCAGATTGACACAGCTCCGGCCATTGCAGCCAATTGGGAATGAACCAACAGATGGAGGACCTTTCCCTCTCTTTCTTCCTCTCCTTCTCTCTCTGTGTAACTATTTCAAATAAATAAACAAATCTTTAAAAAACAATCTCCTGGAATAACCAAAATACACATTATAAAGTCCATGTAAGGTGTCTAGTCACTGGCTCACCATCCTGACTCATAAAAACTCACTCTGTCCTGGCTACTCTGATACAAGTGGATGGACACAAAGCAGAAAAGAAAGCAATAGGTTTGATCAGTGAATAAATGGAAAGGGCTCCAACAACAATGCTGCAGAGCTCTGTGGCTCCTAACTGAATGTGATATGCAGGCAGGCATCTCCTTAATTTCTGCCATGCTCTCAGTTTTCATAGGACCATAGAACTGAGCACGACAATCAGAGCTTTCAAGGCCAAGATCCACAATTCACTTAGTGATAGTGGAGCACTGTAGCTTTGCTTCATGAGTATAACTAAACTTCCATACTTGATATGTCATCCCATTTGGATCCATTGGAACTAGAGAGCGTATGGGGTCAGAGGGAGTAGAGGAGCAGGGTGTGTGAGGGTCTCATGGTGGTGGTAGCTGTGCAGAGGGAGGGGTGGAGGAGGAGAAGAAGAGCAAGAGCCCCTAGCACTGTGGGAATGAGGAGCCGAGGATGAATGGAGACGGGGTGACTTGTCTGTATTATGCCTGGTACTCTCCTGGGTGTAATTGATACAACACAAATAATGTGAATATCATGATTACCCTAAAGGCAATTTCAGTCCTGGTGGATGGATGACAAGGACATAGATAATTAAAAACAAGGTGAGAAAAGTTGTAGGTGCACAATACAATCACCTACATCATTTGTGGATGCCATGCCCATCAGGCAGAAACCACCAGGTTAAGGTCAGATCTCAGGGCTGGCATTGTGGTATAGAGGGTAAAGCCACCCCCAGCAGTGCCAGCATCCCATATGGGCACTGGTTCAATTCCCAGCTGCTCCACTTCTAATCCAGCTCTCTGCTGTGGACTGGGAAAGCAGATGGCACCAGTCCTTGTGCCCCTGCACCCTCATGGGATGACCTGGAGGAACCTCCTGGCTCCTGGGTTCTGAGCAGTGCAGCTCTGGCTATAGCAGCCATCAATTGTGAAGTGAACCAGTGTAAAGAAGACCCCTTCTCTCTCTGCCTCTATCTCTGACTTTCAAATAAATAAATATTTTTTTTTAAAAAAGGGGTCAGATCTCAGAGGTAGCAGAGCCCAGAAATGACACCATTGTATGAAATGAAAATAGGCAGATGGTAGGTAGAAGCTTGGTAACTGAAGCTGGGATCAGCACATGGATCTTGACTGGCAGGCTGTCAAACCAATCATTAACCTGGACAAGGCTGGGATCTCCCAACTTCTATCCTAGTGTCCATGTCTTTGCAGAGAGGCATAACCAAGAAAGAGAAAATCATCTCTGGCTTTGGCTGAGGGGACTGTGGGAGCTCCCAACATTTGAAGCCAGAATCTTTTTAACCCTGAGATTCCCTCTTTCATAGGAAGGCTCTTTTCTGGCCTTGTCTTCTTAGCATAAACCTCTCAAGCCACCAGACCTCCCATAGCACCACATCACAGGGCACATGTGAATGTGAATGGCTGAATGAACAGAATCTTGAGGTATCATGTAAATGGAAGACTCATGAATCTATTATCACCTTATGGGTGTACTTGAAGGGGCAAAAACTGAGGCAGAGGACTTTGGTCATGCTCAACCATAGAGTCCTCCTTACAAAGCAAAAAAATAAATAGAAAATCCTGTTCACACTTCAGAAGTGCCCAGTCTCCCACCCCTGAGTACATGCTCTAGCAATGACAAATCCCCTAAGACCAGAGTTGGGCAGGCACTGTCTTGACAGTGTAGAAAACATTTGGGGAGGGAAAGCCCTGCCCCTCTAGAGCCCATTGGTCAAAGGATCCAGCAGAAGACTCAGAGGCTTGCCGCATCACACATCTGCCCACAGAGTAGGATGCTCACAGAAGGCCTGAAGACGTGTTGTGA